>NW_027211409.1:0-8576 GCF_029030835.1 Brachyistius frenatus
TTTCAAGTCACTTTGTGTGGACAATTTCACAGGAAACACAATGTTTCAAAAACAGCCTTATCTCAGCGAGAGAAGCTCAAAAACAGCATAAAACTGCATTACAGTGCCACGGCTTAAACTAAGTGTTTACCAACAAATTTCTTCATCAGCAAATGGGATACAGTCACTTTGTGTCTGCAATTTCACAGAAAACAGCATTTCAAGTCTCACTTTCTCAGCCTAATGTGAAACTGCATCACAGCACCACGGCTTAAACTAAGTGTTTAAAAACAAGTTTCATACTCAGAACTTTGGCAAATGGGATAGAATACATGAACAAAGTGGTTTCAAGTCACTTAGTGTGGACAATCTCACAGGAAACACAATGTTTCAAAAACAGCCTTATCTCAGCGAGAGAAGCTCAAAAACAGCATAAAACTGCATTACAGTGCCACGGCTTAAACCACGTGTTTAAAAACAAGTTTCATACTCAGAACTATGGGAAATGGGATACACTACATGGGCAAAGTGGTTTCAAGTCACTTTGTGTGGACAATTTCACAGGAAACACAATGTTTCAAAAACAGCCTTATCTCAGCGAGAGAAGCTCAAAAACAGCATAAAACTGCATTACAGTGCCACGGCTTAAACTAAGTGTTTACCAACAAATTTCTTCATCAGCAAATGGGATACAGTCACTTTGTGTCTGCAATTTCACAGAAAACAGCATTTCAAGTCTCACTTTCTCAGCCTAATGTGAAACTGCATCACAGCACCACGGCTTAAACTAAGTGTTTAAAAACAAGTTTCATACTCAGAACTTTGGCAAATGGGATAGAATACATGAACAAAGTGGTTTCAAGTCACTTAGTGTGGACAATCTCACAGGAAACACAATGTTTCAAAAACAGCCTTATCTCAGCGAGAGAAGCTCAAAAACAGCATAAAACTGCATTACAGTGCCACGGCTTAAACCACGTGTTTAAAAACAAGTTTCATACTCAGAACTATGGGAAATGGGATACACTACATGGGCAAAGTGGTTTCAAGTCACTTTGTGTGGACAATTTCACAGGAAACACAATGTTTCAAAAACAGCCTTATCTCAGCGAGAGAAGCTCAAAAACAGCATAAAACTGCATTACAGTGCCACGGCTTAAACTAAGTGTTTACCAACAAATTTCTTCATCAGCAAATGGGATACAGTCACTTTGTGTCTGCAATTTCACAGAAAACAGCATTTCAAGTCTCACTTTCTCAGCCTAATGTGAAACTGCATCACAGCACCACGGCTTAAACTAAGTGTTTAAAAACAAGTTTCATACTCAGAACTTTGGCAAATGGGATAGAATACATGAACAAAGTGGTTTCAAGTCACTTAGTGTGGACAATCTCACAGGAAACACAATGTTTCAAAAACAGCCTTATCTCAGCGAGAGAAGCTCAAAAACAGCATAAAACTGCATTACAGTGCCACGGCTTAAACCACGTGTTTAAAAACAAGTTTCATACTCAGAACTATGGGAAATGGGATACACTACATGGGCAAAGTGGTTTCAAGTCACTTTGTGTGGACAATTTCACAGGAAACACAATGTTTCAAAAACAGCCTTATCTCAGCGAGAGAAGCTCAAAAACAGCATAAAACTGCATTACAGTGCCACGGCTTAAACTAAGTGTTTACCAACAAATTTCTTCATCAGCAAATGGGATACAGTCACTTTGTGTCTGCAATTTCACAGAAAACAGCATTTCAAGTCTCACTTTCTCAGCCTAATGTGAAACTGCATCACAGCACCACGGCTTAAACTAAGTGTTTAAAAACAAGTTTCATACTCAGAACTTTGGCAAATGGGATAGAATACATGAACAAAGTGGTTTCAAGTCACTTAGTGTGGACAATCTCACAGGAAACACAATGTTTCAAAAACAGCCTTATCTCAGCGAGAGAAGCTCAAAAACAGCATAAAACTGCATTACAGTGCCACGGCTTAAACCACGTGTTTAAAAACAAGTTTCATATCTCAGATAAACTATGGGAAATGGGATACAATTACATGGGCAAAGCATGGTTTCAAGTCACTTTGTGTGGAATACACAATTTCACAGACAATTTCAGAGGAAACACAATGTTTCAAAAACAGCCTTATCTCAGCGAGAGAAGCTCAAAAACAGCATAAAACTGCATTACAGTGCCACGGCTTAAACTAAGTGTTTACCAACAAATTTCTTCATCAGTACAACATGGGACGTGATTTCAAGTCACTTTGTGTCTGCAATTTCACAGAAAACAGCATTTCAAGTCTCACTTTCTCAGCCTAATGTGAAACTGCATCACAGCACCACGGCTTAAACTAAGTGTTTAAAAACAAGTTTCATACTCAGAACTTTGGCAAATGGGATAGAATACATGAACAAAGTGGTTTCAAGTCACTTAGTGTGGACAATTTCACAGGAAACACAATGTTTCAAAAACAGCCTTATCTCAGCGAGAGAAGCTCAAAAACAGCATAAAACTGCATTACAGTGCCACGGCTTAAACTAAGTGTTTACGAACAAATTTCTTCATCAGTACTATGGAAAATAGGATAAGCTACATGGGCAACGTGATTTCAAGTCACTTTGTGTCTGCAATTACACAGAAAACAGCATTTCAAGTCTCACTTTCTCAGCCTAATGTGAAACTGCATCACAGCACCACGGCTTAAACTAAGTGTTTAAAAACAAGTTTCATTCTCAGAACTTTGGCAAATGGGATAGAATACATGGACAAAGTGGTTTCAAGTCACTTTGTGTGGACAATTTCAGAGGAAACACAATGTTTCAAAAACAGCCTTATCTCAGCGAGAGAAGCTCAAATACAGCATAAAACTGCATTACAGTGCCACGGCTTAAACTAAGTGTTTACGAACAAATTTCTTCATCAGTACTATGGAAAATAGGATAAGCTACATGGGCAACGTGATTTCAAGTCACTTTGTGTCTGCAATTACACAGAAAACAGCATTTCAAGTCTCACTTTCTCAGCCTAATGTGAAACTGCATCACAGCACCACGGCTTAAACTAAGTGTTTAAAAACAAGTTTCATACTCAGAACTTTGGCAAATGGGATAGAATACATGGCCAAAGTGGTTTCAAGTCACTTTGTGTGGACAATTTCAGAGGAAACACAATGTTTCAAAAACAGCCTTATCTCAGCGAGAGAAGCTCAAATACAGCATAAAACTGCATTACAGTGCCACGGCTTAAACTAAGTGTTTACGAACAAATTTCTTCATCAGTACTATGGAAAATAGGATAAGCTACATGGGCAACGTGATTTCAAGTCACTTTGTGTCTGCAATTACACAGAAAACAGCATTTCAAGTCTCACTTTCTCAGCCTAATGTGAAACTGCATCACAGCACCACGGCTTAAACTAAGTGTTTAAAAACAAGTTTCATTCTCAGAACTTTGGCAAATGGGATAGAATACATGGACAAAGTGGTTTCAAGTCACTTTGTGTGGACAATTTCAGAGGAAACACAATGTTTCAAAAACAGCCTTATCTCAGCGAGAGAAGCTCAAATACAGCATAAAACTGCATTACAGTGCCACGGCTTAAACTAAGTGTTTACGAACAAATTTCTTCATCAGTACTATGGAAAATAGGATAAGCTACATGGGCAACGTGATTTCAAGTCACTTTGTGTCTGCAATTACACAGAAAACAGCATTTCAAGTCTCACTTTCTCAGCCTAATGTGAAACTGCATCACAGCACCACGGCTTAAACTAAGTGTTTAAAAACAAGTTTCATTCTCAGAACTTTGGCAAATGGGATAGAATACATGGACAAAGTGGTTTCAAGTCACTTTGTGTGGACAATTTCAGAGGAAACACAATGTTTCAAAAACAGCCTTATCTCAGCGAGAGAAGCTCAAATACAGCATAAAACTGCATTACAGTGCCACGGCTTAAACTAAGTGTTTACGAACAAATTTCTTCATCAGTACTATGGAAAATAGGATAAGCTACATGGGCAACGTGATTTCAAGTCACTTTGTGTCTGCAATTACACAGAAAACAGCATTTCAAGTCTCACTTTCTCAGCCTAATGTGAATGCATCACAGCACCACGGCTTAAACTAAGTGTTTAAAAACAAGTTTCATACTCAGAACTTTGGCAAATGGGATAGAATACATGGCCAAAGTGGTTTCAAGTCACTTTGTGTGGACAATTTCAGAGGAAACACAATGTTTCAAAAACAGCCTTATCTCAGCGAGAGAAGCTCAAATACAGCATAAAACTGCATTACAGTGCCACGGCTTAAACTAAGTGTTTACGAACAAATTTCTTCATCAGTACTATGGAAAATAGGATAAGCTACATGGGCAACGTGATTTCAAGTCACTTTGTGTCTGCAATTACACAGAAAACAGCATTTCAAGTCTCACTTTCTCAGCCTAATGTGAAACTGCATCACAGCACCACGGCTTAAACTAAGTGCTTAAAAACAAGTTTCATACTCAGAACTTTGGCAAATGGGATAGAATACATGGCCAAAGTGGTTTCAAGTCACTTTGTGTGGACAATTTCAGAGGAAACACAATGTTTCAAAAACAGCCTTATCTCAGCGAGAGAAGCTCAAATACAGCATAAAACTGCATTACAGTGCCACGGCTTAAACTAAGTGTTTACGAACAAATTTCTTCATCAGTACTATGGAAAATAGGATAAGCTACATGGGCAACGTGATTTCAAGTCACTTTGTGTCTGCAATTACACAGAAAACAGCATTTCAAGTCTCACTTTCTCAGCCTAATGTGAAACTGCATCACAGCACCACGGCTTAAACTAAGTGTTTAAAAACAAGTTTCATTCTCAGAACTTTGGCAAATGGGATAGAATACATGGACAAAGTGGTTTCAAGTCACTTTGTGTGGACAATTTCAGAGGAAACACAATGTTTCAAAAACAGCCTTATCTCAGCGAGAGAAGCTCAAATACAGCATAAAACTGCATTACAGTGCCACGGCTTAAACTAAGTGTTTACGAACAAATTTCTTCATCAGTACTATGGAAAATAGGATAAGCTACATGGGCAACGTGATTTCAAGTCACTTTGTGTCTGCAATTACACAGAAAACAGCATTTCAAGTCTCACTTTCTCAGCCTAATGTGAAACTGCATCACAGCACCACGGCTTAAACTAAGTGTTTAAAAACAAGTTTCATTCTCAGAACTTTGGCAAATGGGATAGAATACATGGACAAAGTGGTTTCAAGTCACTTTGTGTGGACAATTTCAGAGGAAACACAATGTTTCAAAAACAGCCTTATCTCAGCGAGAGAAGCTCAAATACAGCATAAAACTGCATTACAGTGCCACGGCTTAAACTAAGTGTTTACGAACAAATTTCTTCATCAGTACTATGGAAAATAGGATAAGCTACATGGGCAACGTGATTTCAAGTCACTTTGTGTCTGCAATTACACAGAAAACAGCATTTCAAGTCTCACTTTCTCAGCCTAATGTGAAACTGCATCACAGCACCACGGCTTAAACTAAGTGCTTAAAAACAAGTTTCATACTCAGAACTTTGGCAAATGGGATAGAATACATGGCCAAAGTGGTTTCAAGTCACTTTGTGTGGACAATTTCAGAGGAAACACAATGTTTCAAAAACAGCCTTATCTCAGCGAGAGAAGCTCAAATACAGCATAAAACTGCATTACAGTGCCACGGCTTAAACTAAGTGTTTACGAACAAATTTCTTCATCAGTACTATGGAAAATAGGATAAGCTACATGGGCAACGTGATTTCAAGTCACTTTGTGTCTGCAATTACACAGAAAACAGCATTTCAAGTCTCACTTTCTCAGCCTAATGTGAAACTGCATCACAGCACCACGGCTTAAACTAAGTGTTTAAAAACAAGTTTCATTCTCAGAACTTTGGCAAATGGGATAGAATACATGGACAAAGTGGTTTCAAGTCACTTTGTGTGGACAATTTCAGAGGAAACACAATGTTTCAAAAACAGCCTTATCTCAGCGAGAGAAGCTCAAATACAGCATAAAACTGCATTACAGTGCCACGGCTTAAACTAAGTGTTTACGAACAAATTTCTTCATCAGTACTATGGAAAATAGGATAAGCTACATGGGCAACGTGATTTCAAGTCACTTTGTGTCTGCAATTACACAGAAAACAGCATTTCAAGTCTCACTTTCTCAGCCTAATGTGAAACTGCATCACAGCACCACGGCTTAAACTAAGTGTTTAAAAACAAGTTTCATTCTCAGAACTTTGGCAAATGGGATAGAATACATGGACAAAGTGGTTTCAAGTCACTTTGTGTGGACAATTTCAGAGGAAACACAATGTTTCAAAAACAGCCTTATCTCAGCGAGAGAAGCTCAAATACAGCATAAAACTGCATTACAGTGCCACGGCTTAAACTAAGTGTTTACGAACAAATTTCTTCATCAGTACTATGGAAAATAGGATAAGCTACATGGGCAACGTGATTTCAAGTCACTTTGTGTCTGCAATTACACAGAAAACAGCATTTCAAGTCTCACTTTCTCAGCCTAATGTGAAACTGCATCACAGCACCACGGCTTAAACTAAGTGTTTAAAAACAAGTTTCATTCTCAGAACTTTGGCAAATGGGATAGAATACATGGACAAAGTGGTTTCAAGTCACTTAGTGTGGACAATTTCAGAGGAAACACAATGTTTCAAAAACAGCCTTATCTCAGCGAGAGAAGCTCAAATACAGCATAAAACTGCATTACAGTGCCACGGCTTAAACTAAGTGTTTACGAACAAATTTCTTCATCAGTACTATGGAAAATAGGATAAGCTACATGGGCAACGTGATTTCAAGTCACTTTGTGTCTGCAATTACACAGAAAACAGCATTTCAAGTCTCACTTTCTCAGCCTAATGTGAAACTGCATCACAGCACCACGGCTTAAACTAAGTGTTTAAAAACAAGTTTCATTCTCAGAACTTTGGCAAATGGGATAGAATACATGGACAAAGTGGTTTCAAGTCACTTAGTGTGGACAATTTCAGAGGAAACACAATGTTTCAAAAACAGCCTTATCTCAGCGAGAGAAGCTCAAATACAGCATAAAACTGCATTACAGTGCCACGGCTTAAACTAAGTGTTTACGAACAAATTTCTTCATCAGTACTATGGAAAATAGGATAAGCTACATGGGCAACGTGATTTCAAGTCACTTTGTGTCTGCAATTACACAGAAAACAGCATTTCAAGTCTCACTTTCTCAGCCTAATGTGAAACTGCATCACAGCACCACGGCTTAAACTAAGTGCTTAAAAACAAGTTTCATACTCAGAACTTTGGCAAATGGGATAGAATACATGGCCAAAGTGGTTTCAAGTCACCTTGTGTGGACAATTTCAGAGGAAACACAATGTTTCAAAAACAGCCTTATCTCAGCCAGAGAAGCTCAAATACAGCATAAAACTGCATTACAGTGCCACGGCTTAAACTAAGTGTTTACGAACAAATTTCTTCATCAGTACTATGGAAAATAGGATAAGCTACATGGGCAACGTGATTTCAAGTCACTTTGTGTCTGCAATTACACAGAAAACAGCATTTCAAGTCTCACTTTCTCAGCCTAATGTGAAACTGCATCACAGCACCACGGCTTAAACTAAGTGTTTAAAAACAAGTTTCATTCTCAGAACTTTGGCAAATGGGATAGAATACATGGACAAAGTGGTTTCAAGTCACTTTGTGTGGACAATTTCAGAGGAAACACAATGTTTCAAAAACAGCCTTATCTCAGCGAGAGAAGCTCAAATACAGCATAAAACTGCATTACAGTGCCACGGCTTAAACTAAGTGTTTACGAACAAATTTCTTCATCAGTACTATGGAAAATAGGATAAGCTACATGGGCAACGTGATTTCAAGTCACTTTGTGTCTGCAATTACACAGAAAACAGCATTTCAAGTCTCACTTTCTCAGCCTAATGTGAAACTGCATCACAGCACCACGGCTTAAACTAAGTGTTTAAAAACAAGTTTCATTCTCAGAACTTTGGCAAATGGGATAGAATACATGGACAAAGTGGTTTCAAGTCACTTTGTGTGGACAATTTCAGAGGAAACACAATGTTTCAAAAACAGCCTTATCTCAGCGAGAGAAGCTCAAATACAGCATAAAACTGCATTACAGTGCCACGGCTTAAACTAAGTGTTTACGAACAAATTTCTTCATCAGTACTATGGAAAATAGGATAAGCTACATGGGCAACGTGATTTCAAGTCACTTTGTGTCTGCAATTACACAGAAAACAGCATTTCAAGTCTCACTTTCTCAGCCTAATGTGAAACTGCATCACAGCACCACGGCTTAAACTAAGTGTTTAAAAACAAGTTTCATTCTCAGAACTTTGGCAAATGGGATAGAATACATGGACAAAGTGGTTTCAAGTCACTTAGTGTGGACAATTTCAGAGGAAACACAATGTTTCAAAAACAGCCTTATCTCTCAGTACTATGGAAAATAGGATAAGCTACATGGGCAACGTGATTTCAAGTCACTTTGTGTCTGCAATTACACAGAAA
>NW_027211410.1:0-8530 GCF_029030835.1 Brachyistius frenatus
GTGGTCGGTGGTCAGGTGTGCTGTGGTCAGCTGTGACGGTGGTCAGCTGTGACCGTGGTCAGGTGTGACCGTGGTCAGGTGTGACCAGGTGTGACGGTGGTCAGGTGTGACCGTGGTCAGGTGTGACGGTGGTCAGCTGTGGTCAGGTGTGACCGTGGTCAGGTGTGACCAGCTGTGACCGTGGTCAGGTGTGACCGTGGTCAGGTGTGACGGTGGTCAGCTGTGACCGTGGTCAGGTGTGACCAGGTGTGACGGTGGTCAGGTGTGACCGTGGTCAGGTGTGACGGTGGTCAGCTGTGACGGTGGTCAGCTGTGACCGTGGTCAGGTGTGACGGTGGTCAGGTGTGACCAGGTGTGACGGTGGTCAGCTGTGACCGTGGTCAGGTGTGACGGTGGTCAGCTGTGACCGTGGTCAGGTGTGACCAGGTGTGACCGTGGTCAGGTGTGACCGTGGTCAGGTGTGACCGTGGTCAGCTGTGACCGTGGTCAGGTGTGACGGTGGTCAGGTGTGACGGTGGTCAGGTGTGACGGTGGTCAGCTGTGACCGTGGTCAGGTGTGACGGTGGTCAGGTGTGACCGTGGTCAGGTGTGACGGTGGTCAGCTGTGACCGTGGTCAGGTGTGACGGTGGTCAGCTGTGGTCAGGTGTGACCGTGGTCAGGTGTGACGGTGGTCAGGTGTGACGGTGGTCAGCTGTGACGTGGTCAGGTCAGCTGTGTGACGCTGTGGTCAGGTGTGACGGTGGTCAGGTGTGACCAGGTGTGACGGTGGTCAGCTGTGACCGTGGTCAGGTGTGACGGTGGTCAGGTGTGACGGTGGTCAGGTGTGACGGTGGTCAGCTGTGACGGTGGTCAGGTGTGACGGTGGTCAGCTGTGACCAGGTGTGGTCAGGTGTGACCGTGGTCAGGTGTGACCGTGGTCAGGTGTGACCAGGTGTGACGGTGGTCAGGTGTGACGGTGGTCAGGTGTGACGGTGGTCAGCTGTGGTCAGCTGTGTCACACCTGACCACGGTCACACCTGACCACGGTCACACCTGACCACAGTGACCACTGGTCACACCTGACCACGGTCACACCTGACCACGGTCACACCTGACCACGGTCACACCTGACCACGGTCACACCTGACCACGGTCACACCTGACCACGGTCACACCTGACCACCGTCACACCTGGTCACACCTGACCACCGTCACACCTGACCACGGTCACAGCTGACCACGGTCACACCTGACCACGGTCACACCTGACCACGGTCACACCTGACCACTGACCACCTGGTCACACCTGACCACCGTCACACCTGACCACGGTCACACCTGACGGTCACCTGTCACGTCACTGACCACGGTCACACCACGGTCACCTGACCACGGTCACACCTGACCACCGTCACACCTGGTCACAGCTGACCACCGTCACACCTGACCACGGTCACACCTGACCACCGTCACACCTGACCACGGTCACACCTGACCACGGTCACACCTGACCACCGTCACACCTGACCACGGTCACACCTGGTCACACCTGACCACGGTCACACCTGACCACGGTCACAGCTGACCACCGTCACACCTGACCACCGTCACACCTGACCACGGTCACACCTGACCACCACTGGTCACACCTGACTGTCACACCTGACCACGGTCACAGCTGACCACGGTCACACCTGACCACCGGTCACACCTGACCACCACCGTCAGCTGACCACCGGTCACACCTGACCTGGTCACAGCTGGTCACACCTGACCACGGTCACACCTGGTCTGACGGTCACACCTGACCACAGCTCACCGTCACACCTGGTCACACCTGACCACCGTCACACCTGACCACGGTCACACCTGACCACGGTCGTCTGACCACGGTCACACCTGACCACTGGTCACACCTGACCACGGTCACACTGACCACTGGTCACACCTGACCACGGTCACACCTGACCACGGTCACACCTGACCACCGTCACACCTGACCACCGTCACACCTGACCACCGTCACACCTGACCACCGTCACACCTGACCACGGTCACACCACCACCACGGTCACCTGACCACCTGACCACGGTCACACCTGGTGACCACACCTGACCACCTGGTCACACCTGACCACGGTCACACCTGACCACGGGTGACCACGGTCACCTGACCTGGTCACACCTGACCACGGTCACACCTGACCACGGTCACACCTGACCACCGTCACACCTGACCACGGTCACACCTGACCACGGTCACACCTGACCACCGTCACACCTGACCACGGTCACACCTGACCACGGTCACACCTGACCACGGTCACACCACGGTCACACCTCACACCTGACCCTGGTCACACCTGTCACACCTCACCACCGTCACACCTGTCACCTGGTCACACCTGACCACCGTCACACCTGGTCACACCTGACCACCGTCACACCTGACCACGGTCACACCTGACCGTCACACCGGTCACACCTGACACACTGGTCACACCTGACCACCGGTCACACCTGACCACGGTCACACCTGACCACGGTCACACCACCTGACCGGTCACACCTGACCCTGGTCACACCTGACCACGGTCACACCTGGTCACACCTGACCACCGTCACACCTGACCACCTGGTCACACCTGACCACCGTCACACCTGACCACGCTGACCACCGGTCACACCTGACCACGGTCACAGCTGACCACCGTCTGACACCTGACCACGGTCACAGCTGTCACACCTGACGGTCACACCTGACGGTCACACCTGACCACGGTCACTGGTCACACCTGACCACGGTCACACCTGACCACGGTCACACCTGACCACTGGTCACACCTGACCACGGTCACACCTGACCACTGGTCACACCTGTCACACCTGACCACGGTCACACCTGACCACGGTCACCTGACCACCGTCACACCTGACCACGGTCACAGCTGACCACCTGGTCACACCTGACCACGGTCACCTGACCACGGTCACCGGTCACACCTGTCACCTGACCACGGTCACACCTGACCACCGTCACACCTGTCACACCTGGTCACAGCTGACCACCGTCACACCTGACACGGTCACAGCTGGTCACACCTGACTGGTCACACCGGTCACACCTGACCACCGTCACACCTGACCACGGTCACACCTGACCACGGTCACACCTGACCACACGGTCACACCTGACGGTCACACTGGTCACACCTGACCACCCTGTCACACCTGACCACGGTCACACCTGACCACCGTCACACCTGACCACGGTCACACCTGACCACCGTCACACCTGACCTGACGTCACACCTGACCACGGTCACACCTGACACACCTGACCACGGTCACACCTGACCACGGTCACACCTGACCACCGTCACACCTGACCACCTGACCACGGTCACACTGACCACACGGTGACACCCACACCTGGTCACACCTGACCACGGTCACACCTGACCACTGGTCACACCTGACCACGGTCACACCTGACCACCTGGTCACACCTGACCACGGTCACACCTGGACCACGGTCACACCTGACCACGGTCACTGACCACGGTCACCACGGTCACACCTGACCACGGTCACTGACCTGACCACGGTCACACCTGACCACGGTCACACCTGACCTGGTCACACCTGACCACGGTCACACCTGACCACGGTCACACCTGACCACGGTCACACCTGACCACCGTCACACCTGACCACGGTCACACCTGACCACCGGTCACACCTGACCACGGTCACACCTGACCACCGTCACACCTGGTCACACCTGACCACGGTCACACCTGACCACGGTCACACCTGACCACCGTCACACCTGACCGTCACACCACAGCTGACCACCGTCACACCTGACCACGGTCACACCTGACCACCGTCACACCTGACCACCGTCACACCTGACCACAGCTGACCACCGTCACAGCTGGTCACACCTGACCACAGCTGACCACCGTCACAGCTGACCACGGTCACACCTGACCACACCTGACCACCGTCACACCTGACCACACCTGACCACCGTCACACCTGGTCACACCTGACCACGGTCACACCTGACCACGGTCACACCTGACCACGGTCACACCTGGTCACACCTGACCACCGTCACACCTGACCACGGTCACACCTGACCACGGTCACACCTGACCACAGCTGACCACCGTCACACCTGACCACGGTCACACCTGACCACGGTCACACCTGACCACGGTCACACCTGACCACGGTCACACCTGACCACGGTCACACCTGACCTGGTCACACCTGACCACGGTCACACCTGGTCACACCTGACCACCGTCACCTGGTCACACCTGACCACGGTCACACACCGTCGTCACCTGACCACGGTCACAGCTGACCACCGTCACACCTGACCACGGTCACACCTGACCACGGTCACACCTGACCACGGTCACACCTGACCACGGTCACACCTGACCACCGTCACACCTGGTCACAGCTGACCACCGTCACACCTGACCACGGTCACACCTGTCACACCTGACCACCGTCACACCTGTCACACCTGACGGTCACACCTGACCACACGTCACACCTGACCACGGTCACACCACTGACCGTCACACCACCGTCACACTGGTCACACCTGACCACGGTCACACCTGACCACCGGTCACACCTGACCACGGTCTGACCACACTGACCACGGTCACACCTGACCACGGTCACACCTGGTCACCTGACCACCGTCACACCTGACCACCGTCACACCTGACCACACCGTCACACACTGGTGACCTGACCGGTCACACCTGACCACCGTCACACCTGACCACGGTCACACCACCACGGTCACACCTGACCACGGTCACACCTGGTCACACCTGACCACGGTCACACCTGACCACGGTCACACTGACCTGGTCACACCACAGCTGACCACCGGTCACACCTGACCACCGGTCACACCTGACCACGGTCACACCTGACCACGGTCACACCTGTCACACCTGACCACGGTCACAGCTGACCACCGTCACACCTGACCACCGTCACACCTGACCACGGTCACACCTGGTCACACCTGACCACGGTCACACCTGACCACGGTATTCCATCCTGCAGGGTCAAAGGTGAAACAACTGGTGGAGGGCAGACCACCTCCATGCTGTGACAGGAAGTCCTCCCATCCACGGCCGGCCACGCCCCCTCAACATCATGTGACTGCTGACATGAATGTGAGGGGAGAGTCACCTCCAACACAGCCCTCCGTCCTCCTGTACTCCTCCTGTACTCCTGCTGTCCTCCTGCTGGACTCCTCCTCCTCCTCCTCAGGTCACACCTAATCTAAATACATCCAACCTGCTGCTCCCTCACACACCTCCGGCAGATAGATGTTAGCCTGGTGCCTTCGTCTGACGGTGTCAGCTTCAGCAGCAGTGTGAGGGAAGAGGGGACGAGGGGACGAGGGGGCGAGGGGACGAGGGGCCGAGAGGACGAGGGGACGAGGGGACGAGGGGTCGAGGGGACGAGGGATCGAGGGGGCAAGGGCACGAAGGCCCGAGGGGACGAGGGGACAAGGGCAGGAGGGGACGAGGGGACGAGGGGCCGAGAGGACAAGGGACGAGGGCACGAAGGCACGAGGGGACAAGGGCAGGAGGGGACGAGGGGCCGAGAGGACGAGGTGACGAGGGGCCGAGAGGACGAGGGGCCGAGAGGACGAGGTGACGAGGGGCCGAGAGGACGAGGGCAGGAGGGGACGAGGGGACGAGGGAAGGAGGGGACGAGGGGCCGAGAGGACGAGGTGACGAGGGGCCGAGGGGCAGAGAGGACGAGGGGCCGAGGGGACTAGGGGACGAGGGGCCGAGGGAACGAGGGGACAAGGGACCGTCCTGTTCAAGCCCGTCCAAGGGGCTGATGGGAAGGCAGAGCAGAGAAAAGCAGGACTGGATGTGTGTCAGAGAAACAAAAGGCTGCGCTGCAAGGAGGAGGAGGAAGAGGAGGACGAGAAGGGAGGAGGCACTAATACAGAAGGCAGCAGGAGCAGAGAGGCTTGTCGGGCAGCGGAGGGAGGGGAGGGAACGGCACCGTCTCCGGGGGAAGAGGGACCACTGTGTGTGTTAACACAAACTAACACACTGTGTGTGTGTAACACACACTAACACACTAACACAAACTAACACACTAACAAACTACACACACTAACACACACACTAACACATTAACTAACTAAACTAACACACTAAACTAACACTAACAAACTAACACACTAACACAAACTAACAAACTACACACTAACACACACTAACACACACACATTAAACACACTAAACACATAAACACTAACACACTACACACATTAACACACACACACACACATTAACACACTAACTAACACACTAACACACACTAACACACTAACACAAACTACACACACATTAACACAAACTAACACACTAACACACCAACACAAACTAACACACAAACACATTAACGAACACTAACACAACACTAACACAAACTAACACACTAACACTAACACACTAACACACTAACTAACACACACTAACATTAACACACTAACACACTAACACACTAACACACTAATTAACACACACTAACACATTAACACAAACTAACACATTAACACAAACTAACACACTAACACACTAACACACTAACACACGAACACACACTAACACAAACTAACACACTAACACTCCAAAACAAACTAACACATTAACACAAAATAACACAGTAACACAAACTAACACACTAACAAACTAACACACACTAACACAAACTAACACATTAACACAAACTAACACACTAACACACACTAACACACGTTAACACATTAACACACACTAACACATTAACACATACTAACACACTAACACACTAACACATTAACTAACACACACTAAACACATTTAACACAAACTAACACACTAACACTAACACACTAACACACACTAACACACTAACACACACTAACACACTAACACTAACACACACACTAACACACTAACAACTAACACATTAACACAACACTAACACACACTAACACACTAACGTTAACACAAACTTAACACAAACTAACACATTAACAACACTAAACATTAACACAAACTAACACACTAACAACTAACACAACTAACACACTAACTAACACACTAACACACACTAACACATTAAACACAACACTAACTAACACACTAACACACTAACACGTTAACACACTAACACACACTAACACACTAACACACTAACACACTAACACACTAACACACACTAACACAAACAACACTAACAACTAACACATTAACACTAACACACATTAACACTAACACATTAACACACACTAACACATTAACACAAAACACACACTAACACACTAACACACACACTAACACATTAACACATTAACACACTAACACACTAACACACACTAACACACTAACACTAAAACTAACACACACTAACACATTAACACTAAAACTAACAAACACACACTAACACTAACACAAACTAACACACTAACACATTAACACAAACTAACAAAGTAACACAAAATAACAAACTAACACACTAACACACCAACACAAACTAACACACTAACACATCAACACACACTAACACCAACTAACACACTAACACACTAACACACACTAACACTAACGTCCAAAAACTAACACTAACACACACTAACACGTAACACAAACTAACACACACATTAACACACACTAACACATTAACACACACTAACACACATTAACACAAACTAACACTACACACACTTAACTAACACACTAACACATTAACACTAACACTAACACACACTAACACATTAACACACACACTAACACACTAACTAACTAACACTAACACACTAACACACTAACAACACTAACACATTAACACACACTAACACACTAACACACTAACACAAACTAAACACACTAACACACTAACACACTAACACACAACACACACAACTAAACACAAACTAACACACTAACACAAACTAACACACTAACACAACACAAACTAACACACTAACACATTAACACAAACAAACTAACACGTTAACACACTCTAACACATTAACACAAACTAACACACTAACACATTAACACATTAACACAAACTAACACACTAACACAAACTAACACACACTAACACATTAACACACACTAACACATTAACACACACTAACACACTAACACAAACTAACACACACACTAACACACCAACACAAACTAACACACTAACACACCAACACAAACTAACACACTAACACACACTAACACACTAACACACTAACACTAACACAACAAACACACTAACACATTAACACACACACTAACACATTAACACAACACACATTAACACACACTAACACATTAACACAAACTAACACACTAACACACTAACACATTAACACATTAACACAAACTAACACATTAACACACACTAACACATTAACACAAACTAACACACTAACACACTAACACACTAACACACACTAACACATTAACACAAACTAACACACTAACACACTAACAC
>NW_027211411.1:0-8520 GCF_029030835.1 Brachyistius frenatus
ATTACAGTGCCACGGTTTAAACTAAGTGTTTACGAACAAATTTCTTCATCAGTGCTATGGAAAATGGGATAAACTACATGCCCAAAGTGGTTTCAAGCCACTTTCTGTCTGCAATTTCACAGAAAACAGCATTTCAAGGCTCACTTTCTCAGGCCTAATGTAAAACTGCATTACATTGCCACGGTTTAAACTAAGTGTTTAGGAACAAATTTCTTCATCAGTACTATGACAAATGGGATAAACTACATGGCCAAAGTGGTTTCAAGCCACTTTCTGTCTGCAATTTCACAGAAAACAGCATTTAAAGGCTCACTTTCTCAGGCCTGATGTAAAACTACATTACAGTGCCACGGCTTAAACTAAGTGTTTACGAACAAATTTCTTAATCAGTGCTATGGAAAATGGGATAAACTACATGGCCAAAGTAGTTTCAAGCCACCTTGGGTGGACAATTTCACAGGAAACACGCTATTTAAAAAACAGCCTTATCTCTCAAATACAGCATAAAATTGAATTACAGTGCCACGGTTTAAACTAAGTGTTTACGAACAAATTTCTTCATCAGTGCTATGGAAAATGGGATAAACTACATGGTCAAAGTGGTTTCAAGCCACTTTGGGTGGACAATTTCACAGGAAACACGCTATTTAAAAAACAGCCTTATCTCAGCGACAGAAGCTCAAATTCAACATAAAATTGAATTACAGTGCCACGGTTTAAACTAAGTGTTTACGAACAAATTTCTTCATCAGTACTATGGCAAATGGGATAAACTACATGCCCAAAGTGGTTTCAAGCCACTTTCTGTCTGCAATTTCACAGAAAACAGCATTTCAAGGCTCACTTTCTCAGGCCTAATGTAAAACTGCATTACATTGCCACGGTTTAAACTAAGTGTTTAGGAACAAATTTCTTCATCAGTACTATGGCAAATGGGATAAACTACATGGCCAAAGTGGTTTCAAGCCACTTTCTGTCTGCAATTTCACAGAAAACAGCATTTAAAAGGCTCACTTTCTCAGGCCTCAAATGTAAAATTGAATTACAGTGCCACGGTTTAAACTAAGTGTTTACGAACAAATTTCTTCATCAGTGCTATGGAAAATGGGATAAACTACATGGTCAAAGTAGTTTCAAGCCACCTTGGGTGGACAATTTCACAGGAAACACGCTATTTAAAAAACAGCCTTATCTCAGCGACAGAAGCTCAAATACAGCATAAAATTGAATTACATTGCCACGGTTTAAACTAAGTGTTTAGGAACAAATTTCTTCATCAGTACTATGGCAAATTGGATAAACTACATGCCCAAAGTGGTTTCAAGCCACTTTCTGTCTGCAATTTCACAGAAAACAGCATTTCAAGGCTCACTTTCTCAGGCCTAATGTAAAACTGCATTACAGTGCCACGGCTTAAACTAAGTGTTTACGAACAAATTTCTTAATCAGTGCTATGGAAAATGGGATAAACTACATGGCCAAAGTAGTTTCAAGCCACCTTGGGTGGACAATTTCACAGGAAACACGCTATTTAAAAAACAGCCTTATTTCAGCGACAGAAGCTCAAATACAGCATAAAATTGAATTACATTGCCACAGTTTAAACTAAGTGTTTACGAACAAATTTCTTCATCAGTGCTATGGAAAATGGGATAAACTACATGCCCAAAGTGGTTTCAAGCCACTTTGGGTGGACAATATCACAGGAAACACGCTATTTAAAAAACAGCCTTATCTCAGCGACAGAAGCTCAAATTCAACATAAAATTGAATTACAGTGTCACGGTTTAAACTAAGTGTTTACGAACAAATTTCTTCATCAGTACTATGGCAAATGGGATAAACTACATGGCCAAAGTGGTTTCAAGCCACTTTCTGTCTGCAATTTCACAGAAAACAGCATTTCAAGGCTCACTTTCTCAGGCCTAATGTAAAACTGCATTACAGTGCCACGGCTTAAACTAAGTGTTTACGAACAAATTTCTTAATCAGTGCTATGGAAAATGGGATAAACTACATGGTCAAAGTAGTTTCAAGCCACCTTGGGTGGACAATTTCACAGGAAACACGCAATTTAAAAAACAGCCTTATCTCAGCGACAGAAGCTCAAATACAGCATAAAATTGAATTACAGTGCCACGGCTTAAACTAAGTGTTTACGAACAAATTTCTTCATCAGTGCTATGGAAAATGGGATAAACTACATGCCCAAAGTGGTTTCAAGCCACTTTCTGTCTGCAATTTCACAGAAAACAGCATTTCAAGGCTCACTTTCTCAGGCCTAATGTAAAACTGCATTACATTGCCACGGTTTAAACTAAGTGTTTAGGAACAAATTTCTTCATCAGTACTATGACAAATGGGATAAACTACATGGCCAAAGTGGTTTCAAGCCACTTTCTGTCTGCAATTTCACAGAAAACAGCATTTAAAGGCTCACTTTCTCAGGCCTGATGTAAAACTACATACATTACAGTGCCACGGCTTAAACTAAGTGTTTACGAACAAATTTCTTAATCAGTGCTATGGAAAATGGGATAAACTACATGGCCAAAGTAGTTTCAAGCCACCTTGGGTGGACAATTTCACAGGAAACACGCTATTTAAAAAACAGCCTTATCTCAGCGACAGAAGCTCAAATACAGCATAAAATTGAATTACATTGCCACGGTTTAAACTAAGTGTTTAGGAACAAATTTCTTCATCAGTACTATGGCAAATTGGATAAACTACATGCCCAAAGTGGTTTCAAGCCACTTTCTGTCTGCAATTTCACAGAAAACAGCATTTCAAGGCTCACTTTCTCAGGCCTAATGTAAAACTGCATTACATTGCCACGGTTTAAACTAAGTGTTTAGGAACAAATTTCTTCATCAGTACTATGGCAAATGGGATAAACTACATGGCCAAAGTGGTTTCAAGCCACTTTCTGTCTGCAATTTCACAGAAAACAGCATTTCAAGGCTCACTTTCTCAGGCCTAATGTAAAACTGCATTACAGTGCCACGGCTTAAACTAAGTGTTTACGAACAAATTTCTTAATCAGTGCTATGGAAAATGGGATAAACTACATGGCCAAAGTAGTTTCAAGCCACCTTGGGTGGACAATTTCACAGGAAACACGCTATTTAAAAAACAGCCTTATCTCAGCGACAGAAGCTCAAATACAGCATAAAATTGAATTACAGTGCCACGGCTTAAACTAAGTGTTTACGAACAAATTTCTTCATCAGTGCTATGGAAAATGGGATAAACTACATGGTCAAAGTGGTTTCAAGCCACTTTGGGTGGACAATATCACAGGAAACACGCTATTTAAAAAACAGCCTTATCTCAGCGACAGAAGCTCAAATTCAACATAAAATTGAATTACAGTGTCACGGTTTAAACTAAGTGTTTACGAACAAATTTCTTCATCAGTGCTATGGAAAATGGGATAAACTACATGCCCAAAGTGGTTTCAAGCCACTTTCTGTCTGCAATTTCACAGAAAACAGCATTTCAAGGCTCACTTTCTCAGGCCTAATGTAAAACTGCATTACAGTGCCACGGTTTAAACTAAGTGTTTACGAACAAATTTCTTCATCAGTGCTATGGAAAATGGGATAAACTACATGGCCAAAGTAGTTTCAAGCCACTTTCTGTGGACAATTTCACAGGAAACACGCATTTAAAAAACAGCCTTATCTCAGGACAGAAGCTCAAATACAGCATAAAATTGAATTACAGTGCCACGGCTTAAACTAAGTGTTTACGAACAAATTTCTTCATCAGTGCTATGGAAAATGGGATAAACTACATGGTCAAAGTGGTTTCAAGCCACTTTGGGTGGACAATATCACAGGAAACACGCTATTTAAAAAACAGCCTTTTCTCAGCGACAGAAGCTCAAATTCAACATAAAATTGAATTACAGTGTCACGGTTTAAACTAAGTGTTTACGAACAAATTTCTTCATCAGTACTATGGCAAATGGGATAAACTACATGGCCAAAGTGGTTTCAAGCCACTTTCTGTCTGCAATTTCACAGAAAACAGCATTTCAAGGCTCACTTTCTCAGGCCTAATGTAAAACTGCATTACAGTGCCACGGCTTAAACTAAGTGTTTACGAACAAATTTCTTAATCAGTGCTATGGAAAATGGGATAAACTACATGGCCAAAGTAGTTTCAAGCCACCTTGGGTGGACAATTTCACAGGAAACACGCTATTTAAAAAACAGCCTTATCTCAGCGACAGAAGCTCAAATACAGCATAAAATTGAATTACAGTGTCACGGTTTAAACTAAGTGTTTAGGAACAAATTTCTTCATCAGTGCTATGGAAAATGGGATAAACTACATGGTCAAAGTGGTTTCAAGCCACTTTGGGTGGACAATATCACAGGAAACACGCTATTTAAAAAACAGCCTTATCTCAGCGACAGAAGCTCAAATTCAACATAAAATTGAATTACAGTGTCACGGTTTAAACTAAGTGTTTACGAACAAATTTCTTCATCAGTGCTATGGAAAATGGGATAAACTACATGCCCAAAGTGGTTTCAAGCCACTTTCTGTCTGCAATTTCACAGAAAACAGCATTTCAAGGCTCACTTTCTCAGGCCTAATGTAAAACTGCATTACATTGCCACGGTTTAAACTAAGTGTTTAGGAACAAATTTCTTCATCAGTACTATGACAAATGGGATAAACTACATGGCCAAAGTGGTTTCAAGCCACTTTCTGTCTGCAATTTCACAGAAAACAGCATTTAAAGGCTCACTTTCTCAGGCCTGATGTAAAACTACATTACAGTGCCACGGCTTAAACTAAGTGTTTACGAACAAATTTCTTCATCAGTGCTATGGAAAATGGGATAAACTACATGGTCAAAGTGGTTTCAAGCCACTTTGGGTGGACAATATCACAGGAAACACGCTATTTAAAAAACAGCCTTTTCTCAGCGACAGAAGCTCAAATTCAACATAAAATTGAATTACAGTGTCACGGTTTAAACTAAGTGTTTACGAACAAATTTCTTCATCAGTACTATGGCAAATGGGATAAACTACATGGCCAAAGTGGTTTCAAGCCACTTTCTGTCTGCAATTTCACAGAAAACAGCATTTCAAGGCTCACTTTCTCAGGCCTAATGTAAAATTGAATTACAGTGCCACGGCTTAAACTAAGTGTTTACGAACAAATTTCTTAATCAGTGCTATGGAAAATGGGATAAACTACATGGCCAAAGTAGTTTCAAGCCACCTTGGGTGGACAATTTCACAGGAAACACGCTATTTAAAAAACAGCCTTATCTCAGCGACAGAAGCTCAAATACAGCATAAAATTGAATTACATTGCCACGGTTTAAACTAAGTGTTTACGAACAAATTTCTTCATCAGTGCTATGGAAAATGGGATAAACTACATGGTCAAAGTAGTTTCAAGCCACCTTGGGTGGACAATTTCACAGGAAACACGCTATTTAAAAAACAGCCTTATCTCAGCGACAGAAGCTCAAATACAGCATAAAATTGAATTACATTGCCACGGTTTAAACTAAGTGTTTACGAACAAATTTCTTCATCAGTGCTATGGAAAATGGGATAAACTACATGGTCAAAGTAGTTTCAAGCCACCTTGGGTGGACAATTTCACAGGAAACACGCTATTTAAAAAACAGCCTTATCTCAGCGACAGAAGCTCAAATACAGCATAAAATTGAATTACATTGCCACGGTTTAAACTAAGTGTTTAGGAACAAATTTCTTCATCAGTACTATGGCAAATTGGATAAACTACATGCCCAAAGTGGTTTCAAGCCACTTTCTGTCTGCAATTTCACAGAAAACAGCATTTCAAGGCTCACTTTCTCAGGCCTAATGTAAAACTGCATTACATTGCCACGGTTTAAACTAAGTGTTTAGGAACAAATTTCTTCATCAGTACTATGGCAAATGGGATAAACTACATGGCCAAAGTGGTTTCAAGCCACTTTCTGTCTGCAATTTCACAGAAAACAGCATTTCAAGGCTCACTTTCTCAGGCCTAATGTAAAACTGCATTACAGTGCCACGGCTTAAACTAAGTGTTTACGAACAAATTTCTTAATCAGTGCTATGGAAAATGGGATAAACTACATGGCCAAAGTAGTTTCAAGCCACCTTGGGTGGACAATTTCACAGGAAACACGCTATTTAAAAAACAGCCTTATCTCAGCGACAGAAGCTCAAATACAGCATAAAATTGAATTACATTGCCACGGTTTAAACTAAGTGTTTACGAACAAATTTCTTCATCAGTGCTATGGAAAATGGGATAAACTACATGGTCAAAGTAGTTTCAAGCCACCTTGGGTGGACAATTTCACAGGAAACACGCTATTTAAAAAACAGCCTTATCTCAGCGACAGAAGCTCAAATACAGCATAAAATTGAATTACATTGCCACGGTTTAAACTAAGTGTTTAGGAACAAATTTCTTCATCAGTACTATGGCAAATGGGATAAACTACATGCCCAAAGTGGTTTCAAGCCACTTTCTGTCTGCAATTTCACAGAAAACAGCATTTCAAGGCTCACTTTCTCAGGCCTAATGTAAAACTGCATTACATTGCCACGGTTTAAACTAAGTGTTTAGGAACAAATTTCTTCATCAGTACTATGGCAAATGGGATAAACTACATGGCCAAAGTGGTTTCAAGCCACTTTCTGTCTGCAATTTCACAGAAAACAGCATTTCAAGGCTCACTTTCTCAGGCCTAATGTAAAACTGCATTACAGTGCCACGGCTTAAACTAAGTGTTTACGAACAAATTTCTTAATCAGTGCTATGGAAAATGGGATAAACTACATGGCCAAAGTAGTTTCAAGCCACCTTGGGTGGACAATTTCACAGGAAACACGCTATTTAAAAAACAGCCTTATCTCAGCGACAGAAGCTCAAATACAGCATAAAATTGAATTACAGTGCCACGGCTTAAACTAAGTGTTTACGAACAAATTTCTTCATCAGTGCTATGGAAAATGGGATAAACTACATGGTCAAAGTGGTTTCAAGCCACTTTGGGTGGACAATATCACAGGAAACACGCTATTTAAAAAACAGCCTTATCTCAGCGACAGAAGCTCAAATTCAACATAAAATTGAATTACAGTGTCACGGTTTAAACTAAGTGTTTACGAACAAATTTCTTCATCAGTACTATGGCAAATGGGATAAACTACATGGCCAAAGTGGTTTCAAGCCACTTTCTGTCTGCAATTTCACAGAAAACAGCATTTCAAGGCTCACTTTCTCAGGCCTAATGTAAAACTGCATTACAGTGCCACGGCTTAAACTAAGTGTTTACGAACAAATTTCTTAATCAGTGCTATGGAAAATGGGATAAACTACATGGCCAAAGTAGTTTCAAGCCACCTTGGGTGGACAATTTCACAGGAAACACGCTATTTAAAAAACAGCCTTATCTCAGCGACAGAAGCTCAAATACAGCATAAAATTGAATTACATTGCCACGGTTTAAACTAAGTGTTTACGAACAAATTTCTTCATCAGTGCTATGGAAAATGGGATAAACTACATGGTCAAAGTAGTTTCAAGCCACCTTGGGTGGACAATTTCACAGGAAACACGCTATTTAAAAAACAGCCTTATCTCAGCGACAGAAGCTCAAATACAGCATAAAATTGAATTACATTGCCACGGTTTAAACTAAGTGTTTAGGAACAAATTTCTTCATCAGTACTATGGCAAATTGGATAAACTACATGCCCAAAGTGGTTTCAAGCCACTTTCTGTCTGCAATTTCACAGAAAACAGCATTTCAAGGCTCACTTTCTCAGGCCTAATGTAAAACTGCATTACATTGCCACGGTTTAAACTAAGTGTTTAGGAACAAATTTCTTCATCAGTACTATGGCAAATGGGATAAACTACATGGCCAAAGTGGTTTCAAGCCACTTTCTGTCTGCAATTTCACAGAAAACAGCATTTCAAGGCTCACTTTCTCAGGCCTAATGTAAAACTGCATTACAGTGCCACGGCTTAAACTAAGTGTTTACGAACAAATTTCTTAATCAGTGCTATGGAAAATGGGATAAACTACATGGCCAAAGTAGTTTCAAGCCACCTTGGGTGGACAATTTCACAGGAAACACGCTATTTAAAAAACAGCCTTATCTCAGCGACAGAAGCTCAAATACAGCATAAAATTGAATTACATTGCCACGGTTTAAACTAAGTGTTTACGAACAAATTTCTTCATCAGTGCTATGGAAAATGGGATAAACTACATGGTCAAAGTGGTTTCAAGCCACTTTGGGTGGACAATTTCACAGGAAACACGCTATTTAAAAAACAGCCTTATCTCAGCGACAGAAGCTCAAATACAGCATAAAATTAGAAAACAGCATTTCAAGGCTCACTTTCTCAGGCCTAATGTAAAACTGCATTACATTGCCACGGTTTAAACTAAGTGTTTAGGAACAAATTTCTTCATCAGTACTATGGAAAATGGGATAAACTACATGGCCAAAG
>NW_027211412.1:0-8453 GCF_029030835.1 Brachyistius frenatus
AACGATATGTCCCGGTGGAAATACGAGCAGCATACCGCTATGTGTCCCGCTGAAGGGATCAACATGCTGATGGCAGCATGAAATACAACCAAAGTGAATGCTGCGCTGCCAAAGTTAAAAGCGTTTCAATAGGAAAAGATGAATATAACACAAACATCACTCCGTGTTGTTAAAGTCAGTCCTGAAATGTCAGGTGTTTCCAGAAGCAGCAGGGTGTGTCCATGCTGCGTGAGTCCGAGTCAATCCACCAATAGAAACTCCGTCTCCAGCGTATGCCCCGCCCACTACATCCAACTCAACTCCTAGGTTTTTGATTTGGGAGAAAAGGTTTTTGATTTGCAGCCAAAAAGTCTCGTTTCATAAGAAAAACTAACAAAACTGTGAGCAAATTTGTTTGTAACGCAAATAATTTATTCTCCTTTCATATATTTTGACTTACAGCTTAATTTTTGATTGCAATGCGAAAAATTTGCTTTCAAAACAGGTTTTTTTACTTGCACAATAAAGACACAAAAATACCTTCGTACTACTGCAGCTCTGTCTTTGATCTTTACTGCTGTATTTCTATGATGTTTTTGTCGTCAGTCCAATGTTTTAAAAAACACAAGTTTATCAGTGTGTCTCCCTCTAGTGGATGTTGTGGAGTTTATTCTGTTGTCTTTGCTCCAAAGGTTTTTGTACAGAGTTTTGGTGTTTCCTGTCACTGTGGGCTGCAGAGCACAGTAGTACACAGCAGAGTCAGATGGATGAAGCTTCTGGATCTTCAGAGGAACTGATTTCTTATTGAGTTTAGCATCAAATCTGTCTTTGTTGAACTCTGGAGCATTTTCTCCTTCTCCGTAGGTTTGACGCCGCAAAATATACTTTGGAAAGTCATTTTCTTCTTGTTTGTACCAGAACAAATAAGGAGTTGGGTCAGTGGTCTCAAAAGTACAATCAAGTGTAACTGTGTCTCCTTCAGTAGCAGAGACATGTCCTGATGTCTGGTTCACTTTGTCTTCTCCTTTACACTCTGAGGAAGAACAGAACATTCAGAGGAAGACATGAATCAATAAAGATGATTGATTAAATCAGAACAATCAATCAACACGTTGATCTTTCTATCTTACCAAAGAAAAGAGCAGCAAGAATAATCCACAGCCAATGTTCCATGTGTACAACAAGGTTTAAATGAACAGGAGAAACTAGCTGATGTTCAACATTCAGTCTGACAGTTGTTCTCTTCACAGCAGCAGTTCTTATTGACAGGATGGTTGAACTCAGTGCAGAAGTAGTGCACCGCCTACTTGATGATGTCGCCCTCTAGTGGAGGTAAAAAGTGGAGTTCAGGTTTGTGTTTTTGTACAGAGACTGTGGGTTTCCTGTCACTGTGGGCTGCAGAGCACAGTAGTACAGAGCAGAGTCCTTCAGTTTAGATGAGATGATCTCCAGAGCAACACGTTTCTGTGTTTTGTCGATGTGAGCTGAGAAATCAGAACGAGTTGGATGAATCGATCCATCCTCTGTGATGTAGAGCAGGAACTCTGGTCTGGATCTCTGGTGTTGTTGATACCACTGGATGTTGTAGATATCACCGTCATATTCACAGGTCAGATTGATGTTTGTTCTCTCTGCAACAACTTGTTCAGGTCTGTCCGGCTTTATGCTGTTCATGGAGACCAAGGCTGCAAAATGAGTTCTTCATGTCAGTTAGTCTGAGAGAGACTGAAACATCAAGAGACTCAACAGAGGTCTGAACTTGTTCTTTCATATGTGATCATAATGAGATTCATTTGACAAAATGGGACAAAATACTGTTATAATTAGACATTTGTCTCAGTTTCAACACTCACCTATGAAGTGAAAGAAAAGTAACAACAGGTAAAGCAACATGTTTTCAGTTGTTGAAGTCAGACAGCAGATGAACAAAGTTCTTCTGCAACAGAATGGAAATACAACTAGTCCTGTCTGCTGCACAGCCCTCCTCCTCAACATCAAGCTGACTGTACTTTTAGTGCTGCAGACAGAAATACTCTGATTGGCTAAGTTGAACATTGGTGGGCGGAGCCATAGAAAAACACATTTATGGCATATGTCTGAGAAACAGTTATTCCAGACTGTCTGAAAACATCAAAACATGTCATAGAAGTTTATCAGTGTGTCTCCCTCTAGTGGATGTTGTGGAGTTTATTCTGTTGTCTTTGCTCCAAAGGTTTTTGTACAGAGTTTTGGTGTTTCCTGTCACTGTGGGCTGCAGAGCACAGTAGTACACAGCAGAGTCAGATGGATGAAGCTTCTGGATCTTCAGAGGAACTGATGTGAAGGAGGAATTCAATGTGGATGAAAATCTCTCCCTGAACTTATTTGCTGTGTTCCCTTCACCAATTGTAAATTTACTGAGGATGAATTCTGGGTTGTTGTTTCCATCCTGTTTGTACCAGAACAGATAACTATTTGCTGCACTGCTCTTATATTGACAGTCCAGTGTTACTGTCTCTCCTGCAGCAGCAGTCTTTTCTCCTCCTGGTTGCAGCACGTTGTCTTTTTGTCCTCTGCATTCTGTAAAACACCAACAAACAGTATCAGCGTGCTGTTAAAGAATCATCAGTGTTGGATTGATGTCAATGAAACAGAGTTGTGTTCGTACCAAGACACACAGCAGCCAGCAGCACTGAGATGAACAGAGGCGTCATATCTGCAGCGTTGAGGAACTTCTGAGCTCCAGCAGCTATAAAGAAAGCTGAGATCTCTGTTTAGTCTTCATCAGCACTCAGTTGGTGGATTAGAAGGAGGAGTCTGATCACAGTGACAGGACTCATTCACAGCTCTGTGTTCTTCCCCCTACTGACAACTTTACACTCAACACATCTCTGTGTCGCTCTCCTTTCCAAGAACAACTTGGCTCGTACGTAGTCCTCATTTTAAATTTCAGGTGACGTGTTTCCTGTTTTCCACCTGGTGCAGATTCACTTTGTTCTCCAACATATAAAATCTGATGATTGTTGTGAACCTGCTTCGACCATTTTAATGTTTCAGCAGAAAGACTGCAGGAAAACTGAAGATGAACGTTTGAACAAGATGCGACTTTTAATGTTCTTCTCAGAATTTCTTTCCTCTCGAAGGTAAATTGTAGTTTTATCATCTTTTGGTCGTCTGCAGCTGAAAGACGTCAAATACAAAGATGGAGGATTTGTTGTGGAAACTTAAAATCTGTCAGTGTTGAAACTTCAGCTGTTAAAATGTAATTTTACTGTTTGATGTCTGACAATATAAACTACTGGTCTATTTAGAGTGAAGATCTACATGTTGGAGGATGAAGAATAATGGAAGCAGCTGATTGGCCAAGAATGTTTAATGAGGATTAAGTGAGTAAGTCAGTGTCCGTCTGTTTCCATGGTAACGTGTGTTTTGAAGCTTCATCCAGTCCGTTTGTCGTTGATGTGGATTTGCTGCTCACGTGAATCCTCCCACAGTGTTTGATCAGCAGCTGTAACCACGGTGACGCTGATAAAACAGGAATTAGCAGCATCCATCTGATATGAAGCTGTGGTTTGAACACCACTTCCCTCCTCTTTGAAGAGTCGTCACATATCTGTGTTCAGGTTTTTGTACAGCCTCTTCTACACTTTGTATCACTGTGTCTCTAGAGCACAGTAGTAGAGAGCTGTGTCCTCCAGGGTTGGTTTACTGATGATCAGTTCAGTTGATGTATCTGTTGTTTTGGACTCGTATCGATTATCAGGAATATGTTCAGCTGTGTTCTCTTTGGCTCCTTTCCAGAGAATAAACTGAGGAGCCTGAAGGTCAGAATCATGTTTGTACCAATAAAGGTAAACGTAACTGTCAGTCGTCTGATAGTTACATTTGAGTGAGATTTTTTTTCCTTCTATTCCTCTGACTTCATCTTTTACATGAGAGATTGTGTTTCCAGATATTCGTCCTAGAAAAAGTAGAGAACATGAAGCCATTAGATGAACATTGTCTGTGAGGCTGAGAGGAGAAGACAGTGGAAAATGTCCCCTGTACAGAGTTACTCTGTGGACATTCACAACATCAACTCTGTTTAATTCATAAGATGATCTCAACATATTTTTCATCGTGTCAAAACAAAGGAACCAGAAAAGTTGTGAAATCCAGTCTGTATATTTCATTAATGCAGCAGATTAAAGAAAAGTTGAATCCCTGTTGTTAAACTCACCTATGAAGGGAGATACAAACAAAAAGAGGTAAAGCAACATGTCTTTGGAGTTGTTGAAGCAACACAGACAGCAGATGAACAAAGTTCTTCCACTGCAGCAGACTGAGGAAGAAATAATGTCATTGGATGAGCTGAAGTTCAGTGGGCGGAGCCTATTACTTCTTTATGTTATATTCAGTTTTTCAACTCAACCAATAAAATGATTTTCTGCTCCATCAGTCAACTGAATCTAAAATTAAAAGTTGATCAGTGTGTCTCCCTCTAGTGGATGTTGTGGAGTTTATTCTGTTGTCTTTGCTCCAAAGGTTTTTGTACAGAGTTTTGGTGTTTCCTGTCACTGTGGGCTGCAGAGCACAGTAGTACACAGCAGAGTCAGATGGATGAAGCTTCTGGATCTTCAGAGGAACTGATGTCTTATTGAGTTTAGCATCAAATCTTTCTGTCTTGAAGTCTGGAGCATTATCATTTATTCCAAAGGTATCACGCCGCAAAACATACTTTGGAAAGTCATTTTCTTCTTGTTTGTACCAGAACAAATAACGATTTTTGTCAGTTGTCTCAAAGTTACAATCAAGTGTAACTGTGTCTCCTTCAGTAGCAGAGACATGTCCTGATGTCTGGTTCACTTTGTCTTCTCCTTTACACTCTGAGGAAGAACAGAACATTCAGAGGAAGACATGAATCAATAAAGATGATTGATTAAATCAGAACAATCAATCAACACGTTGATCTTTCTATCTTACCAAAGAAAAGAGCAGCAAGAATAATCCACAGCCAATGTTCCATGTGTACAACAAGGTTGAAATGAACAGGAGAAACTAGCTGATGTTCAACATTCAGTCTGACAGTTGTTCTCTTCACAGCAGCAGTTCTTATTGACAGGATGGTTGAACTCAGTGCAGAAGTAGTGCACCGCCTACTTGATGATGTCGCCCTCTAGTGGAGGTAAAAAGCGGAGTTCAGGTTTGTGTTTTTGTACAGAGACTGTGGGTTTCCTGTCACTGTGGGCCTCAGAGCACAGTAGTACAGAGCAGAGTCCTTCAGTTTAGATGAGATGATCTCCAGAGCAACACGTTTCTGTGTTTTGTCGATGTGAGCTGAGAAATCAGAACGAGTTGGATGAATCAATCCATCCTCTGTGATGTAGAGCAGGAACTCTGGTCTGGATCTCTGGTGTTGTTGATACCACTGGATGTTGTTGATAGCACCGTCATATTTACAGGTCAGATTGATGTTTGTTCTCTCTGCAACAACTTGTTCAGGTCTGTCCGGCTTTATGCTGTTCATGGAGACCAAGGCTGCAAAATGAGTTCTTCATGTCAGTTAGTCTGAGAGAGACTGAAACATCAAGAGACTCAACAGAGGTCTGAACTTGTTCTTTCATATGTGATCATAATGAGATTCATTTGAGAAAATGGGACAAAATACTGTTATAATTAGACATTTGTCTCAGTTTCAACACTCACCTATGAAGTGAAAGAAAAGTAACAACAGGTAAACAACATGTTTTCAGTTGTTGAAGTCAGACAGCAGATGAACAAAGTTCTTCTGCAACAGAATGGAAATACAACTAGTCCTGTCTGCTGCACAGCCCTCCTCCTCAACATCAAGCTGACTGTACTTTTAGTGCTGCAGACAGAAATACTCTGATTGGCTAAGTTGAACATTGGTGGGCGGAGCCATAGAAAAACACATTTATGGCATATGTCTGAGAAACAGTTATTCCAGACTGTCTGAAAACATCAAAACATGTCATAGAAGTTTATCAGTGTGTCTCCCTCTAGTGGATGTTGTGGAGTTTATTCTGTTGTCTTTGCTCCAAAGGTTTTTGTACAGAGTTTTGGTGTTTCCTGTCACTGTGGGCTGCAGAGCACAGTAGTACACAGCAGAGTCACTCTTCATTGTTGACTGGAGTGAGTTCTTTACAGCTGACATCTACAAGAAAGAAGTTGAATCATTAAGTTAGTGAGCAAGTTTTCACGTCCTGTAACTGAAGAAGCTGTGATCAAAGGATCAGATATGAATGTACCTGCCACTGAATAGAGCTGAAAGAGATAAATAATAAATCTGACTTACCAGTGAATAAAAGGAGAAGCAGCACTGATATTAAAAACATCATGTTTCAACAAAACCTGCTCAATAATTCTCAAACTAAACTGTGAAATCTGAACACTTTCTGATGGTGACAGCCAGGCGTCCCTCAACTGTTCAGGAAGCTCCTCCTCCTCACGATGTCACAGTGACATAGTGAAACCAACAGGGTTCAATAAAATAACCACAAAAAACATTTTTACTGTGGTGTGAAAAAGTGTTTGCCCCCTTCCTGATTTCCAATGTTGTTGTTTTTTTCATGTCTGTCACACTTAAATGTTTTAGATCATCAAACAAATTTAAATATTTGTCAAAGATATCACAAGTAAACACAAAATGCAGTTTTTAAATGAAGGTTTTTATTATTAAGGGAGAAAAAAATCCAAACCCACATGGCCCTGTGTGAAAAAGTTTTTGCCCCCTGCTGTTAAAACATAACTTAACTTTGGTTTATCACACCTGATTTCAATTTCTCTAGCCACACCCAGGCCTGATTACTGTCACACCTGTTCTCAATCAAGAAATCACTTAAATAGGACCTGCCTGACAAAGTGAAGTAGACCTAAAGATTCTCAAAAGCTAGACATCATGCCGAGAGCCAAAGAAATTCAGGAACAAATGAGAAAGAAAGTAATTGAGATCTATCAGTCTGAAAAAGGTTATACAGCCATTTCTAAAGCTTTGGGACTCCAGTGAAGCACAGTGAGAGCCATTATCCACAAATGGAGAAAACATGGAACAGCGGTGAACCTTCCCAGGAGCGGCCGGTCGACCAAAATTACCCCGAGAGCGCAGCGACGACTCATCCGAGAGGTCACAAAAGACCCCACAACAACATCCAGAGAACTGCAGGCCTCACTTGCCTCAGTTCAGGTCAGTGTTCATGACTCCACCAGAAGAAAGAGACTTGGCAAAAATGGCTGCATGGCAGAGTTCCAAGACCAAAACCACCGCTGAGCAAAAATAACATTAAGGCTCGTCTCATTTTTGACAGAAAACATCTTGATGATCCCCAAGACTTTTGGGAAAATACTCTGTGGACTGACGAGACAAAAGTTGAACTTTTTGGAAGGTGTGTGTCCCGTTACATCCGGCGTAAAAGTAACACCGCATTTCAGAAAAAGAACATCATACCAACAGTAAAATATGGTGGTGGTAGTGTGATGGTCTGGGGCTGTTTTGCTGCTTCAGAACCTGGAAGACTTGCTGTGATAAATGGAACCATGAATTCTACCGTCTACCAAAAAAATCCTGAAGGAGAACGTCCGGCCGTCTGTTCGTGACCTCGAGCTGAAGCCAACTTGGGTTCTGCAGCAGGATAATGATCCAAAACACACCAGCAAGTCCACCTCTGAATGGATGAAGAAAAACAAAATGAAGACTTTGGAGTGGCCTCGTCAAAGTCCTGACCTGAATCCTATTGAGATGCTGTGGCATGACCTTAAAAAGGAGGTTGGTGCTGGAAAACCCTCCAATGTGGCTGAATTACAACAACGCTGTAAAGATGAGTCGGCCAACATTCCTCCACAGCTGGAAAAGACTCATTGCAAGTTATCTCAAACGCTTGATTGCAGTTGTTACTGGGCAAACACTTTTTCACACAGGGCCATGTGGGTTTGGACTTTTTTTCTCCCTTAATAATAAAAACCTTCATTTAAAAACTGCATTTTGTGTTTACTTGTCTTATCTTTGACTAATATTTAAATTTGATTGATGATCTAAAACAATTAAGTGACAAAACATGCAAAACAAATATAAAGAAATCAGGAAGGGGCAAACACATTTCACACCACTGTATATCCTCAAGTATGTAATTTGAGACAATTTTTCTTCTGCTTTACATTGTGGAGAAGAACGTAACAAGCAGAGGAAGCCAGTAATTGTTGGTGAATTGATTGATTGAAAAGACTCGATAAATCTAATTTAGGAAATGTCTGAAATAATTTCTGCCTTTATTACAAAGAGAAAAACAACACAGGACAGATTTTTTTTTTTTTTTTTTTAAATCGTCAGAGGTATGTTTATAAGAAAGTTCATTGATGTGTTTTACTGACTCGTATTGATTTCTCTTAAAATTACAAACTATTAAGGGAACTAGTTTTATTAAAACAAACCATCCAAGTTTATCAGTGTGTCTCCCTCTAGTGGATGTTGTGGAGTTTATTCTGTTGTCTTTGCTCCAAAG
>NW_027211414.1:0-8339 GCF_029030835.1 Brachyistius frenatus
TTATAATGATTCATCATTGTTTTATATCTGATTATAATGATTCATCATTGTTTTATATCTGATTATAATGATTCATCATTGTTTTATATCTGATTATAATGATTCATCATTGTTTTATATCTGATTATAATGATTCATCATTGTTTTATATCTGATTATAATGATTCATCATTGTTTTATATCTGATTATAATGATTCATCATTGTTTTATATCTGATTATAATGATTCATCATTGTTTTATATCTGATTATAATGATTCATCATTGTTTTATATCTGATTATAATGATTCATCATTGTTTTATATCTGATTATAATGATTCATCATTGTTTTATATCTGATTATAATGATTCATCATTGTTTTATATCTGATTATAATGATTCATCATTGTTTTATATCTGATTATAATGATTCATCATTGTTTTATATCTGATTATAATGATTCATCATTGTTATAATATCATTATAATCAGATATAAAACAATGATGAATCATTATAATCAGATATAAAACAATGATGAATCATTATAATCAGATATAAAACAATGATGAATCATTATAATCAGATATAAAACAATGATGAATCATTATAATCAGATATAAAACAATGATGAATCATTATAATCAGATATAAAACAATGATGAATCATTATAATCAGATATAAAACAATGATGAATCATTATAATCAGATATAAAACAATGAATCATTATAATCAGATATAAAACAATGATGAATCATTATAATCAGATATAAAACAATGATGAATCATTATAATCAGATATAAAACAATGATGAATCATTATAATCAGATATAAAACAATGATGAATCATTATAATCAGATATAAAACAATGATGAATCATTATAATCAGATATAAAACAATGATGAATCATTATAATCAGATATAAAACAATGATGAATCATTATAATCAGATATAAAACAATGATGAATCATTATAATCAGATATAAAACAATGATGAATCATTATAATCAGATATAAAACAATGATGAATCACAATCAGATATAAAAAAAAGATTCATAATAACATAAAACTACGTTGAATCATTATATTCAGATATAAAACAATATTGAATCATTACAATCAGATATAAAACATAATGATGAATCATTATAATCAGATATAAAACAATGATGAATCATTATAATCAGATATAAAACAATGATGAATCATTATAATCAGATATAAAACAATGATGAATCATTATAATCAGATATAAAACAATGATGAATCATTATAATCAGATATAAAACAATGATGAATCATTATAATCAGATATAAAACAATGATGAATCATTATAATCAGATATAAAACAATGATGAATCATTATAATCAGATATAAAACAATGATGAATCATTATAATCAGATATAAAACAATGATGAATCATTATAATCAGATATAAAACAATGATGAATCATTATAATCAGATATAAAACAATGATGAATCATTATAATCAGATATAAAACAATGATGAATCATTATAATCAGATATAAAACAATGATGAATCATTATAATCAGATATAAAACAATGATGAATCATTATAATCAGATATAAAACAATGATGAATCATTATAATCAGATATAAAACAATGATGAATCATTATAATCAGATATAAAACAATGATGAATCATTATAATCAGATATAAAACAATGATGAATCATTATAATCAGATATAAAACAATGATGAATCATTATAATCAGATATAAAACAATGATGAATCATTATAATCAGATATAAAACAATGATGAATCATTATAATCAGATATAAAACAATGATGAATCATTATAATCAGATATAAAACAATGATGAATCATTATAATCAGATATAAAACAATGATGAATCATTATAATCAGATATAAAACAATGATGAATCATTATAATCAGATATAAAACAATGATGAATCATTATAATCAGATATAAAACAATGATGAATCATTATGAAAAGATATAAAACAATGATGAATCATTATAATCAGATATAAAACAATGATGAATCATTATAATCAGATATAAAACAATGATGAATCATTATAATCAGATATAAAACAATGATGAATCATTATAATCAGATATAAAACAATGATGAATCATTATAATCAGATATAAAACAATGATGAATCATTATAATCAGATATAAAACAATGATGAATCATTATAATCAGATATAAAACAATGATGAATCATTATAATCAGATATAAAACAATGATGAATCATTATAATCAGATATAAAACAATGATGAATCATTATAATCAGATATAAAACAATGATGAATCATTATAATCAGATATAAAACAATGATGAATCATTATAATCAGATATAAAACAATGATGAATCATTATAATCAGATATAAAACAATGATGAATCATTATAATCAGATATAAAACAATGATGAATCATTATAATCAGATATAAAACAATGATGAATCATTATAATCAGATATAAAACAATGATGAATCATTATAATCAGATATAAAACAATGATGAATCATTATAATCAGATATAAAACAATGATGAATCATTATAAAACAATGATGAATCATTAAACAATGATGAATCATTATAATCAGATATAAAACAATGATGAATCATTATAATCAGATATAAAACAATGATGAATCATTATAATCAGATATAAAACAATGATGAATCATTATAATCAGATATAAAACAATGATGAATCATTATAATCAGATATAAAACAATGATGAATCATTATAATCAGATATAAAACAATGATGAATCATTATAATCAGATATAAAACAATGATGAATCATTATAATCAGATATAAAACAATGATGAATCATTATAATCAGATATAAAACAATGATGAATCATTATAATCAGATATAAAACAATGATGAATCATTATAATCAGATATAAAACAATGATGAATCATTATAATCAGATATAAAACAATGATGAATCATTATAATCAGATATAAAACAATGATAAATCATTATAATCAGATATAAAACAATGATGAAATGATATAAATCAGAGATATAAAACAATGATGAATCATGAAATGATATAAAACAATGATGAATCATTATAATCAGATATAAAACAATGATGAATCATTATAATCAGAAATAAAACAATGATGAATCATTATAATCAGATATAAAACAATGATGAATCATTATAATCAGATATAAAACAATGATGAATCATTATAATCAGATATAAAACAATGATGAATCATTATAATCAGATATAAAACAATGATGAATCATTATAATCAGATATAAAACAATGATGAATCATTATAATCAGATATAAAACAATGATGAATCATTATAATCAGATATAAAACAATGATGAATCATATAATCAATATAAAACAATGATGAATCATTATAATCAGATATAAAACAATGATGAATCATTATAATCAGATATAAAACAATGATGAATCATTATAATCAGATATAAAACAATGATGAATCATTATAATCAGATATAAAACAATGATGAATCATTATAATCAGATATAAAACAATGATGAATCATTATAATCAGATATAAAACAATGATGAATCATTATAATCAGATATAAAACAATGATGAATCATTATAATCAGATATAAAACAATGATGAATCATTATAATCAGATATAAAACAATGATGAATCATTATAATCAGATATAAAACAATGATGAATCATTATAATCAGATATAAAACAATGATGAATCATTATAATCAGACAATGATGAATCATTATAATAAAAAAACAATGATGAATCATTATAATCAGATATAAAACAATGATGAATCATTATAATCAGATATAAAACAATGATGAATCATTATAATCAGATATAAAACAATGATGAATCATTATAATCAGATATAAAACAATGATGAATCATTATAATCAGATATAAAACAATGATGAATCATTATAATCAGATATAAAACAATGATGAATCATTATAATCAGATATAAAACAATGATGAATCATAATCAGGTATAAAACAATGATGAATCATTATAATCAGATATAAAACAATGATGAATCATTATAATCAGATATAAAACAATGATGAATCATTATAATCAGATATAAAACAATGATGAATCATTATAATCAGATATAAAACAATGATGAATCATTATAATCAGATATAAAACAATGATGAATCATTATAATCAGATATAAAACAATGATGAATCATTATAATCAGATATAAAACAATGATGAATCATTATAATCAGATATAAAACAATGATGAATCATTATAATCAGATATAAAACAATGATGAATCATTATAATCAGATATAAAACAATGATGAATCATTATAATCAGATATAAAACAATGATGAATCATTATAATCAGATATAAAACAATGATGAATCATTATAATCAGATATAAAACAATGATGAATCATTATAATCAGATATAAAACAATGATGAATCATTATAATCAGATATAAAACAATGATGAATCATTATAATCAGATATAAAACAATGATGAATCATTATAATCAGATATAAAACAATGATGAATCATTATAATCAGATATAAAACAATGATGAATCATTATAATCAGATATAAAACAATGATGAATCATTATAATCAGATATAAAACAATGATGAATCATTATAATCAGATATAAAACAATGATGAATCATTATAATCAGATATAAAACAATGATGAATCATTATAATCAGATATAAAACAATGATGAATCATTATAATCAGATATAAAACAATGATGAATCATTATAATCAGATATAAAACAATGATGAATCATTATAATCAGATATAAAACAATGATGAATCATTATAATCAGATATAAAACAATGATGAATCATTATAATCAGATATAAAACAATGATGAATCATTATAATCAGATATAAAACAATGATGAATCATTATAATCAGATATAAAACAATGATGAATCATTATAATCAGATATAAAACAATGATGAATCATTATAATCAGATATAAAACAATGATGAATCATTATAATCAGATATAAAACAATGATGAATCATTATAATCAGATATAAAACAATGATGAATCATTATAATCAGATATAAAACAATGATGAATCATTATAATCAGATAAACAATGATGAATCATTATAATCAGATATAAAACAATGATGAATCATTATAATCAGATATAAAACAATGATGAATCATTATAATCAGATATAAAACAATGATGAATCATTATAATCAGATATAAAACAATGATGAATCATTATAATCAGATATAAAACAATGATGAATCATTATAATCAGATATAAAACAATGATGAATCATTATAATCAGATATAAAACAATGATGAATCATTATAATCAGATATAAAACAATGATGAATCATTATAAACAGATAATAAAACAATGATGAATCATTATAATCAGATATAAAACAATGGATGAATCATTACAATCAAGATATAAAACAATGATGACATCATTATAATCAGATATAAAACAATGATGAATCATTATAATCAGATATAAAACAATGATGAATCACAATCAGATATAATAGTCATGAATAGCACAGCTGCAGCCACAGTTAAAGTCCTGACAGACCAATCTCACCGTTTCTACCCGGAAAAAACAACTTCTGTTCATGTGGCTCTTAAATTACACGAGGGATGTTTGTCAACTCTCCGTCTTTAGGAAAGTGAAAATAGTTTATATTGTTTCACCATCAGACCAAGAAAATGTTAAAATGAATTAAAACTGCAAGCAGTGATGTACGGGCCCTCACACTCCGGCGCACCGCCTCCCCGAAGCCGTCTCCCCGACGTGCAGCGCGAGGGACCACCTATACCTGCTTAAAGTTGCTATTTTTGTCTCATTTCCTGTCTCCAGCAGGGGGCGCTGGCGAGGCTTTTGGCCACGCCCACTCACAAAACACATATCAGATGTATTGTCTCACCACGCCGGATGTATGTGACACGTTTCGTGAGGTTTCAAGCATCCTTTGACCTTAAACATCAACTTTCTGTGTCACGGCGAGACATCCAACTTTGCCGCATCGTCATGGCGACGCCCATTGACAAAGTCGAACGAATGTCTCAATATATCATCAACTACATGTTTAGGTTATTGTGACCCGACTTTACGTTCATGGGATCAACCAGCTCGACGTAGAATGTGAAAGTATGAAAAGTGTCATTTCCGGTGGCCAACAGGGGGCGCTATGACTATGAGCGAATATTCCCCCACAGGGGTCTTCAGGGCGGGGCTGTTATCATACCTGTGATGTTTGGAGAAGGTCGGTCCATGTACATAAGATTTAAAGCAACTCGTAGTTTCATGGTGAGACGCTCAAAATGGCCGCCTCTAACGGGCACACACATCGACGAAAATTAATTATTTTGATAAGATTTAATCCCAAACATGTTTTCTATCCAGAGAACCTAAATTCAAGTCGGTCGGACAAAATCCCTCGGAGGAGTTCAACAAAGTACAACGTGTCAGAGTCGCCCAAAATGGGGACCAAATTCAAAATGGTGGACTTCCTGTCGAGTTGACGTAACGGTGCAATGTAACTTTTTTGTGCGTCTAGGTGTGATACACGTGTCCACCGGATTTGGTGAATTTAGGTAAATGTGGCCGCCGGGGCATCTCTTTAGGGGGCGCTCTCGAGCCATTTGGCCACGCCCACTCGCAACTCCACTAGAATCCGAAATTTTTCGCCGGGAGACAAATGTGTTTCCACTTTCATGAGTTTTAGAATATGATAAAGCCTCCAAAAAGGAAAATCACTTTTCGTAAGGATAAGAATATTTTTACGAAAAACAATAGGGCTTTCACACCGATACTCGGGCCCTAATTAAATAAATGTCCCTCGACATTGCCTCCATGCAGAGTCAACATGAGATACAGTGGTTCAACTCATTCAGGACAAATCAAACTTTGTGTGCACTCTCCCTCACAGGAGTCAGCTGACCAACTATAACTGCAATCAATGGAAGTTAATATTCAACGATCAATGAGGCAACACAAAAGTTCTGCTGGATGTTAAAGAGAAATCAGGAGAAGGACAAAATCTGGACCCACATGGTGCGACTTAAGTTTCACACCTGCTGGTGAAACATTCCCTCCAGCAGCAGGTTCATTGTGGGAGGAGCTACAAATCCACATGTCTAACATGTGAATGTAGGAGAGAAGAGCCAGTCTGATCTTTACAGGAACGACCGGCTGATGGAAATAAAGAGAAACCACGAGCAGATGGAAGAACACCATCCAGACTACTTCCACAGCTCCACGCTGCCACTGGATGGAGGCCAAGCAGGGAGACTAACATGTGTCATACATGCAGGGAACTACATGCATGTTCAGAGCTGCTGGAGCCTCACCTTCAGGTCGCGGTACACCACATCACGAGAATGGAGGTACTCCAGCGCCGACACAATCTCAGCGCCGTAGAACCGAGCTCGGTCCTCGGTGAACACTCGCTCTCTGGACAGGTGGAAGAAGAGCTGGAGGAGCACCAGCAGGTGGAGTCAGACACTGTTAACACTTCTATTAACTCTATTAACACTTCTAATAACTCTATTAACACTTATATTAACTCTATAAATACTTATATTAACACTTATATTAACTATATTAATACTTATATTAACTCTATTAACACTATTAATACTTATTATTAACTATATTCATACCTCTATTATCTACCATAACTACATTAACACTCCTATTAACGCTATTAATACGCATATTAAATATTAACACTATTATCACTTATATTAACTCTATTAACATTTCTGATACCTCTTTAACACGTCTATTCACTCTATTAACTCTATTAACACTTCTATTAACACTTCTATTAACACTTCTATTAACTCTATTAATAATTCTATTAACTATTAATACTTCTATTAACTATTAATAATTATATTAACTATGTTAAGACTTCTATTAACTATAATAACACTTATATTAACTCTAATAACACTTCTATTAACTATATTAATTGCTGCTGAAGGCCTGTGTCTGTGTGCATCATACATCAGTGTATGACCACCTGACTGATGTGTACATGTCAGTCTCACCTCGCCTCCATTGGCGTATTCCATGACGAAACAGAGCCGGTCGTGGGTTTGGAAGGCGTATTTCAGCGTCTGCAGACAAACATCACAACATACAAACAATAAATATCGACAGTGAAGGAAATCATTATTTGATGTGTTGCCGTTTTGTAAGATTTTAAAGGTGTGCATTGATCTGGTGGTTCGGTGTTCTCACCGTGAGGAAGGGATGTCTGGTGTTCTGGAGCACTCTGCTCTCC
>NW_027211415.1:0-8144 GCF_029030835.1 Brachyistius frenatus
ACAATTTAAAGTGATGTCACAATACTCTGCAGATACTAAAGGCACTTTTAGAACAAATAGTTCTGTTGACTCTCTGAGAATAACTTCCCACAGGTCATCTCTACTGAGAATTACAGATCTTCAGGATCTTTTTTTTCTGTTTGTATTTGTCTTTATCTAAAAGCCTCAGTCGTCCTCAAATCCTGCAATCCAAAATTTACATTTTAGAAATGTCTGGAAGTGGCTCGCAATTATTCAAATATTCTTCTGATACGGTAAACAAATCTGTTCGAATGATCTTTCACCCCGTCATGTTACGATTTCTATGACGAAGGCTACGTGCTGATATAGTAGGATAGTAATAGTATAAGTGAACATTTCTTTTTAGCAAGCAAACACTCACTGTACTGAGAATACACAACCTTTACAAAGACGGAGGGATCATCCGTTCTCAGAGAGTTTGTTTCAGCTGTTACTGAAGACGGACATTTTGTTCAGGTAAGGACGAATGGAACAACACAACAAAAACACATTTGCTTAAAGAAAGAAGTACATAAAGTGCAGTTCCAGGTGTTTTTGTAGGGTATGTGTATTAAATTTGAAGCAGTTTTCATTTATTTACAATTTGATGTTTTTGTAGTTGAAAGAAATCAGTTGTCTCAGTGTAAAACCCTCCTGTGTGCGGACTCCCTTCTATTGTATGACATTGATTTTGTCTTGTATTTACACCACTCAGTGGTTTGATGTGTCCAACGGTGTTGATATTCTACACTATGAGCTGATTGTCAGTCCACAAATACATACTCACTGCAGTGACAAAATTTTGAACAGTTTCTTCACTCTTAACCAATATGAATTAATCGAATAATATATATTATTCAAATATATTCAATTTAAAATTAGAAACAAGTGGAAGATAACAAGGTACATTTAATGAACTTAAGAACAAATATTAAGCACTTTTATGTTGCTATCATATTTCCAATTCAGACCACTGCTATCCAGGTCCGGCCTTAAGCACCTGGGGGCACATTTAAAATAATAAATGGCCCTATCTTTGTAAATGTATCCCAATCTTGTTCCAAATATCCTTTATGAACATGCTTCCTGTCCACGTTATACAGCAGCGACGAATGCTTGCATGGATGGTCGTAGCGTGTCTTACAAGAATAATCAATTAACTTCACTCATGGTTCAAAGTACTTTGTTTCAAGACAATTAACAGTGCAACTCTAAAAACAGTAGAATTAGTTTGAGAACCAATAAACCGAATAGTGTTTGCCACATAATACTTGTGGTGGTTTAAAACAGTGTATTTAAACAAAAATGCATTATCTTCGAGAATGGTGGGTAATTCCCTGCAGTCCCCTGTGTACACCTTCCCTGCAATTACCCAGCATGCCCCAATTCTTCCTAACCGATAAGAATAAAGCAACCAAGTTGGTGATTGTTAGAAATTATCTTCATTTTTTGATAAAAAATGCCGTGTTGGAATGTTTCAACAAAGACAAATTCAGATAGCTTCCACAAAACGAGTTGTGACTCAAAGCCAAAAGTGTACAAGTTGGGATGGTGAATATACATCCAGCAATTATTATACTTCGATGACGCATTTCTGCTGACTGAATTAAAAAAGCAATGGACTTGACAACTCTGTCATGATGCAACGTCGACGCGATTAATCAAAGGAAATTATCAATGGGTTAATGGAATATAAACAAGCTACTATACAAACCGCAAAGCGACTCGATACCAGGCTCCAATGTCACCAATGACCTGTGGGTGAAACGGTGTAAAGAATGTCACTGTTGTGGTCAAAAGTCGAGAGTTAATACTTCTTCCAGGGCAATTAGGGGCCCCGTAGTGGCCCGGGGCCCGTATCATTTGAAACAGATGAAACATAGAAAAGGCAGCCTCTGCTACTATCCAGTGGGAAGTGTACATTTTACATCATTGGCAGTTATTGTAACGAGTTTCTATACAAACTCTAAACTATACAGATTTGAAAAACTAAATATATGCCAAGTATACACAATAAAATGTATTCTTATAACTTAAGTTACCCATCTAGATATTTACAACTTCAGCATCAATTTTCTTCTTCTGATTTATTTTATTGTTTTACTTTACTAAATTAGTATTTCCAGACTGGTTTTGCAACTTACAATGACTTCCCCTAACACAGAATATAACATTACAATGCTATTTAATTGAAGGTAGATGTGAGCTGTGCAGCAGGACATCATGAAACAGACTGCGGTTTTTATGATGGTCTTATCAGGTTGGTGCATGTCTTCAATTCTTTCAAATACTTTGCATTTATTTTGGTATGAATTCAAGCTGTTAAATAATGTCATGGAGGAACTTGGTTGTTCAAAAAGAAATGAAGTGAAAATGTGGACTAAAGTATGTTTTTGGAATTTCTTACATGCGAGTCGGTCTACTTTTACTGAGTTTTATATTAAGTCTGAAAAAAAGGACTATTGCATTATTTGTGTATGTCTCTTGTTCATATATCTCACTGAACACACATTCTTAAGTTAGTCCATGATATGTCTCTTTGTAATGAATCACAAACTGTATAAACCAACCAACAGCATTAAAGTGAATATCTTTATTATCACCACAGGACTGTGTTTCTTACCTGCCTGTTTTCCTCACATCTACATCCATGTCAGCAGTCAATGACCTGGTTTGAAGCTCAGGAATACTGCAGGTCACACTACACTGACCTGGCCTCTGTGCATAATGAGCAAGACTTGGCCAATCTCAATGAAGTAACAGGTGGTGTTTTAACCTGGATCGGACTGTACCCTGATGTTGAATCCTGGAGGTGGTCTCTGGAAAACCAGGATTACGATTGGTAAGTTCAGGATGTGGTTGGATGGTGAACCCAATGGCAACACAGGATATTATGAAGTTTGTGTGACGATGGATGAAAGTGGGAAATGGCTTGATACACAATGTTATGCCCAACTACCATTCTACTGCTACGACAACGGTAAAGAAAACACATGATAAGTGCCCTGAACATTATTATTGTTAATTTTGATAAGCCTTTGACTTTCTGATCTTAAGTTGAGGTGATGATTAAACAACAGTGATGTGGTCAATCATGGAGAGATGACTTAGTGAAAAGCAATGACTCCTATTGCTTTTCATTGAGTTGTACCATAGGCAGCCTTAAAGCTCCCAGTACCTTTGTTATTACAGTGGATTAACTTGCATCTCATTTCCCTTATTTGATTCTTCCTCATTTGTCAACCATTCAAACCATCAATTTTGAAGGCCATCCCAGAGCTGCTATTTCTGCTTTGTGGACAAAACAATGACTGAATCATTTGGAGTAACAAACATCACAAAACAACCGGAATCATTACATTTTGAATTTAAAATGAGAATAGAAAACCCAGAGGCAAAAAACTACTGTCATAATATAATTCATGAGCATTCAGTTTGCTTAATGTTGATACATTCCGAAAGATACCACCATGACACAATTGGGTCTAATTAAAAAGGATTTATTGTATAACTTCTCACAGGAAATGACTAAATGACAGATGTGCTTATATGAATGAGAATGCAGAAATTACTTCTGATTACTGATGGTGAAGTGAAAGAGAGAATTTGCGACCGGGCTAACAGAAAGTACTGAATGAGTGAAATCTATAATTATATTTTTGAATTCGCCTCCTTGAAGAAATGAGCCAGCCTACTTTGTGATGATTTCGACCACGGGCCGGAGACGGGTCCAGATGGTGTCGCTCAGAGGTCCGGTAGATGGAAGACGAACAACGGGGGTTTCCTCCTGTTCTCAGCTTCCAATCCGTTCGTCTGGCTACGATGCTGGCCCTGAGGTCCCGTGGAGGTCGTCGGGCAGAGACGTCTCGGTCAGGCTGGACGTCGGCAGGTGGAGGCTTGGGTCGTTGATTTCCTAATCGTCACTACTTATAACTCTGATGAACGCTTAGAGCTGGCCTTGCTCGCAGCGTGAACATAATTACCGATAGTGATACAGGCTCGTCAAAATGGATTGAATTCAGTAAGTAATCATCGAAGTTGCTGACGTACTGTAAGACTTTGATTACTATGTGCATTAAAAACTTAACAAAAAGGCAGATATAAAAATGACCAAGTCAAATTGGAAAAAACACAAAAGGTCAGTAACAAATAAGAAAACACCTCTACATAAGAGAGGGAGTCCCCAATAAGAAGAAGCAAATAAATACCTGACATTAAAAAGAAAATTACAGATATTGAATGTGCAGCTACAGTATATCAATGTTATGAGTAGAAACTCACTTTTTCCTTTTTTAGTGAAACTCAAAAATAACTGAAAACTCTAAGAGGAGCGAAATTAACTTGGAGGAGTCTTGAAAAACGAAGGGAAAAGAGTAAAAAATGAATCTACAAGAAAACTAAATAGAATCTAAATCTAAATGAATCTGCGAATCTCCGAATCTAAAACGAATCTGAATGATCACCTCGAGTCTCCCTCTTTGAAGCTGAAGAGGATGGACAAGGATCAGGGTGTCGAATTTCACCTTATCGATACCCTTTCTCAGGGGGTGAGGAGGGGGTGTCATGAGGAGGGGGTGTCATGATTAGGGTGTCATGAGGGCCCACGTTTAGGACGTTTTGATTCAAAATATGTACAAAGGAAGTCCCTTATTTCACTTCACCAACGTATTATGAGATATAATACAACACAGATCACAATTTAACGATAAGGTCAATTTACCTAATTACTCAGATAGAGAGGTGAAGGAGGTGGAGAAGAGTGAGAGAGAAGGGTGAGAGACCTACAGAAGTAGAGAGAGAGTGTCTGCATATTCACATAAAGTCATAGTTTGCGATGCAGAACACTTTCTAAAAATGTCACAGTTAGCAGAATCATTGTAAAGTACATTATAGCAGGGTATATAGTTAGGAATCACAAAGTCCATATTTGGGTCTTATAGTTTGTGAGTTTTTGGTGCAGTATGACCACATGAGGTAGACGTGGATCTTCCAGGAGGGTCAATACTCTGGTCATCTGGAGTCTGGAGAGTGTCAACTTTGGAGTTGGTGTATTGACCCAAAGGGATTAAAAGGGATGTCCTGTGGTTTTCGGCTGGCCGGCAAAGTGACATGTTTTATACCCTAAAAGGGTGTGGATACCGTCACTTGTGGCAGAAGTTTGGGTTTTTATGAGGCAAAAGGGGTAATAAAGAAGGGCCAGAGCAGTTTACCAAAAGTTACCTACAGGCATGTGGGGGTGAAGTCAGCTTGATGGGTCCTTCTCAGGTCACGGAGATAACAGGTGAGGACATGTGGTTCTGGCACTTTGTGAAGGATTCTTCAAAGCAGCTTCACTACATCATGTTTGAAGAGGTTTTGGAACCAAATGCCCGACAAAAACAAAAGTAATTTTAGACTCCTTTACTTTATAACTAAACAATGAGAAGAGACTAAAGGAACGAGAAGAAACTTGCAAAACTCAACCACAAGGATGAACTTTGACACTATAATTATTTTGGTTTATTTTGAACATAGAACTCAATACAATTCCACATTCAACACAATTAACATTTAATAATCACTCTGATTATATGTATTTACAGATTATAAGTATTATTGTATGGTTGGTATTTTGTAATATTATATCATATTTTAGAATAGGATGTAATAGGGTCAGTCCAGGTCATTGACTTTTCAACAAGGATGTAGATGTGAGGAAAACAGCCAGGTAGATGTGTGCATTCAATACGGCACAGATAAGGGAGATATAGAAATAATAGGCAAAGCCTTTAATCCAGACTTTATCTAAATTCACCAGAACTGGTCCAACTTCCATCAAAGATGTTAAAAAAGCATGTTTTCAGTCAACATGTTCACTTCAAGATTGTAATTTTTCTTTTTCATTTTGAACAACTCAGCTCCTCCATGACATGATGTCACAGCAAAATAAACATGAGGCAGGTGAAGTTCAGAGGGTTGTGGAAATAAATGACTGTCCGTCTGTGTCACGGTGTTCTGTTGGACAGCTCACTTGTAGCTTGAGTTGATGAGTGTCGGTATGTTTAATGTTACTTTCTGGTCCCCAGGTTCCTTCAGTTCAAGTCAAAAGAAGGTCAAGGTGAAGGTGAAGAGACTCAGCCAGCCGAGCTTATTTGGTTAGTTAAAACGACGCTGCTGTCTCTGTCTCTGTCTCCTCTCTCTGTCTCCTGTCTCTGTCAGGAGAACATTTGAATAACTAAGCCGTGCCTCATGCCATTTTACAGAGCTGCCATGTCTTCCCCTCCGGTGTTTAAATGATCTGTTCTATTTCTGTTTAATCTTTGGTCCATTGTTCTTAAATGAGATAAAAGCCATCTGTGCAGAATCTAACAACAGCTTAAAAACACTTTCAGACTGTCTGTGTATTAAAGGTTGTGTGTTCTCAGTGGAGCTCCCTCCAGTCTGCAGTCCTCTTTTATTTTATTGTGGTGGTCAAAGGTCACTGTGACCTCACGAATACATACGTGGTCATAACTTGAGAATTCATACAATAATTATAGCAAACTTTCACACAAATTTCTTAGCAGATCCAATAGTGAAATGTCAATGTGTTTTGAAAGAACTATTGTTGAACTCATCTTGAATGTCATCAGACTTGACTGTTATCAAATAATAGTCGGGTTCTTCATTATTTTGTCTTTACACTTTTGCATGTGTGTAACTTCTTTTTGTGTATCTTACATCACATTGTTTTAACATTTATTCACAATTAATTTCAATGTGGCAGAAACAAAATGAAAAAGTAAATTAAAAACAAATATATAAACAGATATAAATGCAATAATCACATACGTTGACCTCGTATTATGTTTAACATTATACATTTTAAAGTAAACAAACATTTGATTTGAATGAAAGAATCATGAATTGTGTGAAAGAGGAACCGGTCATCTAATGTGAGAGTCTAATGTTTCCACAGAGGCTTCACCTGTCCACCTGATCCAGGTGTATTCTGGGTATCTTATCCAACAGGTCAGAAGGCCCTTTGGGGCAGAGGATCCATAATAACAATAATAATGTATCATAACACTCATTTCTCTTTATATTTATTGGTTTGGAGTTTAAAGAGACAGCTCCCTGTCCTATATGGTTCATGGAAAATGGAGAAAAAGCCTTGAAATCACAGTTACATTGGGAGCCAGAAGAAACACTGTCAAAGTCACACCTGAACCAGGAACTATTTTGATAGAGAACACCATAACCAAGCATGTAAAAATGGAAAAGACTGAACATCTGTGTTGGATAACACATCTGTGGAGGAGCTAACGGAGCTACGACAAGGTCTCCTCCCAACACATCTACAGACACAGATATACTTGCTTCAAACTACGCGTTCGCATACACGTGATAGCTGCCTCCAGTATCAAATCAGGATGTTCTAATGGTATCATTGAATCTCCGGTGCGCCCTCTGGTGGAGCCCCCCAGTAACACGGAGAGTTCAACGCTTGGTTCAAAAGCAAAGAATATCTCCAACCTACGAAGTCTGAAGCTTTTTATCCACACAGGGTCTTTTGATAGCCTGTGAAAGAAAAAGGGCTGTGAGACTCTGAAGAAAGATTTCACTCTGCTGCTGGAAAATATGAGTGACTATCAAACTCCAAATGTGTTGATTTCTGGACCAGTTCCTGCTTGGAAGAAAAGACTTGAATCCTTCAGAAGATTTCTAACCTGAATACATGGCTAGCATCAGCCTTCCTCACCCACGGGATACGTTTTATTGACAAATTTAATATTTTGTGGAAGATGCATCTCCTGCATGAGGAGGTCAGAGGAAGAGGAAGGAAGTGAACAGAAAAACACAGAAACACAACAACACAGATGTCACCTTCTGGTTAAGTTAGAGGTCAACAATTGCATATTAACAGCACATTTCCATGTTTGGATCATAAAGATCCCTCATCAACTCTCCCAAATGGCTGGAAGTGGGATTGAACTATTCAAATATTCTCCTGATATACTAAACAAATCCCACTGACTGATTTCCATCCCATCATGCCACAGTTTCCAGGACAGAGGCTACATGCTATATCTATAAATGTCCATTTCTTTAGAGCAAGCGGACACTCATTGCACTGAGAATACACAACCTTCACACAGACGGAAAGAGTCATCGGTTCTCTGTTT
>NW_027211416.1:0-8106 GCF_029030835.1 Brachyistius frenatus
CACGTCAGGACCGCTACGGGCCTCCACCAGAGTTTCCCTCTGGCTTCGCCCTGCCCAGGCATAGTTCACCACCTTTTCGGGTCCTATCGCACGCGCTCGCTCCACCTCCCCGACGGAGCGGGCGAGACGGGCCGGTGGTGCGCCCGGGGCACTGACGCCCCGGGATCCCACCCCGCGCCGCGCGGCGCGCGCCGGCCCTCACTTTCATTGCGCCACGGGGTTTCGTTTTCCACCCTCTGACTCGCGCGCGCGTTAGACTCCTTGGTCCGTGTTTCAAGACGGGTCGGGTGGGTAGCCGACATCGCCGCTGACCCCTGTCGCCCGGTTGTACGTGAGCCGGTCCCCGCCCCTGGCGGCGCGACGCGGTTGGGGCGCACTGAGGACAGTCCGCCCCGGTCGACAGTCGCGCGGGAGCGAGGGGGCCCCGTCCCTCCCCGCGGGGAGAGAAGGCGAAGCGAGCACTGATTCCACGGCCCCGGGAAGCGGCGAGGTGCAGACGGGGGCGCAAAGCTCGCGGCCGAGACCGCGAGCCACCTTCGCCCCGAGCCCTTCCTGGCCGACCTGAGCCGGTCGCGGCGCACCGCCCGGAGGAAATGCGCCCGGCGAGGGCCAGCCAGCGCCGGGGAGAGGTCCCACGAGGGGATCCTCCCGCACCGAGCGGCCGTCCCTAACCCGCCGAGTTGAATCCCCTCGGGCAGACTGCGCGGACCCCACCCGTTTACCTCTGAACGTTTCACGCCCTCTTGAACTCTCTCTTCAAAGTTCTTTTCAACTTTCCCTTAAGGTACTTGTCGACTATCGGTCTCGTGCCGGTATTTAGCCTTAGATGGAGTTTCTTCCATACGCCACATTTCCCACGCCCGCCCGTCGGACGGGGATTCGGCGCTGGGCTCTTCCCTCTTCGCTCGCCGCTACTGAGGGAATCCTTGTTAGTTTCTTTTCCTCCGCTTAGTAATATGCTTAAATTCAGCGGGTTGTCTCGTCTGATCTGAGGTCGTAGTCGAATGAGGTTGCCCGGCGGGCAAGACGTGGCTCAGCCGGAGAGGTTTGTGTCCTCCCCCCCCGGTTGAGGCTCACGGACTCTGTGGGTAGGTCGAAAAGGGCCGGGCGCCTGCCTCCGCGGCGGACCGCACTCGAGCCCAGGTCGCCACCGCACGCGCACTCCCGAGGCCCGTCCCCGACCCTCAGGCGTCCCCCCCGGCGTCGGAACCCTTTGACGCACCGGCCAGACGCGGGCAGCGCGGAGACAGCGACGTGTCCACCGGGCAGCCGCGCCCGACGCAATGCGGGCTCGACGTGGGTAAGGCCGCCCCCGCTCCGGAGAGCGGGAGAGGGAAGGAGGCGTGTATGGCCGACGGGGGAGCGACGGGGCGCGTGGCCCGGGCAGGCCAGCGCGTCGCGACGAGCGTCCCGGTTTTTCGGTCTGCACTTAGGGGGACGAAGGCAGCGGATGCCTGCGACAGCCCCAACCGCGGGAGACGGCAGGCGTCTCCCGATTGATGTCAAAGCGACCCTCAGACAGGCGTAGCCCGGGAGGAACCCGGGGCCGCAAGGTGCGTTCGAAGTGTCGATGATCAATGTGTCCTGCAATTCACATTAGTTCTCGCAGCTAGCTGCGTTCTTCATCGACGCACGAGCCGAGTGATCCACCGCTAAGAGTTGTATTCGTTTTGTTTTGGTTTGGTTGTTTCGCCAGGTTTCGGAGACAAAGTCGGACGAGGTGAAGACAGAAACCCCCGGGCGCTCCCCGTCCCAGTCCCGTCAAGCCCCTCGCCCGTGACGGGGCGGTGGGGGTCAGGCCGGGGTGGTGGGGGAGAGGAGACACAAGGGCCTGGCGAGCCCGGACGGCGACGGGAGGCCGCGCGCCTCGGGGAGACCCCCGAGCCGGCGGCCGCGGGCCAGAGGCCGGCGACGCGACCGCCTGCGGGAGGCCTGTTTGTCCGGAGACGTCAGAGCTGCTGCAACTGCCACTCACCGGGGTGGGGAGCAGAGGAGCGACCGGTAATGATCCTTCCATGAGTTCACCTACGAAACCTTGTTACGACTTTTACTTCCTCTAGATAGTCAAGTTTGATCGTCTTCTCGGCGCTCCGCCACGACCGTGACCGACTCCGACGGGGCCGATCCGGAACCTCCTCCCCATCGTAATCCCGAGTAGTAGCGACGGGCGGTGTGTACAAGGGCAGGGACTTAATCAACGCGCGAGCTTATGACCCCGCGCTTGGGAATTCACCCGTTGATAGGAAATAATTACAATCCCCAATCCTATCACGAGTGGGGTTCAGCGGGTGCTACGCCTCGTGAAGGGTAGACACACGCTGATCCACTCAGTGTGGCGCGTGCAGCCCCGGACATCTAAGGGCATCACAGACCTGTTGTGCTCAATCTCGTGTGGCTGAACGCCACTTGTCCCTCTAAGAAGTTGGACGCCGACCGCACGGGCCGCGTAACTAGTTAGCATGCCGGAGTCTCGTTCGTTATGGGAATTAACCAGCAAATCGCTCCCCCAAACTAAAACGGCCCCCCACCACCCACAGAATCGAAAAGAGCTATCAATCTGTCAATCCTTTCCGTGCCCGGGCCGGGTGGGGTTTTTCCCTGTTGAGTAAAATTTAAAACCGCAGGCTCCCCTCCTGGTGGTGCCCTTCCGTCAATTCCTTTAAGTTTCAGCTTTGCAACCATACCCCCCGGAAACCCAAAGATTTTTGGTTTCCCGGACGCTGCCCGGCGGGTCATGGGAATAACGCCCCCGGGAATGAGGGCATCGTTTATGGTCGGAACTACGACGGTATCTGATCGTCTTCGAACCTCCGACTTTCGTTCTTGAAAATTTCATTCTTGGCAAATGTTTTCCTTTCGCCCTTTGCCCGGTAGAACCCCCTCTAGGGGCCCAAATCCGAATCCCCCCGGCCGCCCCTCTTAATCATGGCCCCAGTTCAGAGAAAAACCCCCCTAGAACCGGAGTCTATTCCATTATTCCTAGCTGGGGTTTCCGGGCCCGGGGCCCTGCTTTGGGGCCTTTTTTTTCCAAAAGAAAACCGCCCCGGCCCCCGGGGACCCCGCTAAGAGCATGGGGGGGGCGCCGAGGGGCGGGGCTGGGACGGGCGGTAGCTCGCCTCGCGGCGGACCGTCAGCTCGATCCCGAGACCCAACTAGGGAGCTTTTTAACTGCAGCAACTTTAAAAATACGCTATTGGGCGGGAAATTTTTCCGCGGCTGCTGGCACCAGACTTGCCCCCCAATGGATCCTCGTTAAAGGATTTAAAGGCTCTTTCCCAAATTACAGGGCCTCAAAAAGAGTCCTGTTTTTTATTTTTGTACTACCTCCCCGAGTCGGGGGGGGTAATTTGCGCGCCTGCTGCCTTCCTTGGATGTGGTAGCCGTTTCTAAAACCCTCTCCGGAATCAAACCCCTGATTCCCCGTTACCCGTGGTCACCATGGTAGGCACAGAAAGTACCATCGAAAGTTGATAGGGCAGACATTCGAATGAGACGTCGCCGCCACGGAGGGCCAGCGATCGGCTGGGGTTATCTAGAGTCCCCAAAAGGCGGCCGGGGCCCCCCGAGGGGCACCCCGCAGGGGTTTTTGGGCCCTGATAAATGCCCATCCCCGGAGGTCAGCGCTCGTTTGCATGTATTGGCTCTAAAATTTTACAGTTATCCAAGAAGGTTAGAGCGATAAAAGGGAAACCCAAACTGATTTAATGAGCCATTCGCAGTTTCACTGTACCGGCCGTTTTACTTAGACTTGTGGCCAATCTTTGAGACAAGCATATGCTACTGGCAGGATCAACCAGGTAGCCTCAAAATCCCTCTCGGAGGGACAGATGCAGGGCGCGCCCCGGAAGCCGGGCACCAGGGCGGCGAAGCATTGGGGGGCGGGCGGGGGGTCTCCGGGGCCGCGCTGGGGTACGGCCGGAGACGGAGCTCGAGAAAAGGGGCCCTTCGGGGAAACGGGCCCCCCTCGTGGCCCCTGGGGGTTCGGGCCCTCGTGTTCCCGGAGGACCCGTCGCGAGGGGGGGTCGGGGGTTCGGGAAGAACCTGCGCCCCCGGGGCCCGGGCTCCCCTGGGAGGACCGCTGGGTCAGACGGGGCGTCTCGGTCCCCCCTTCCCTCGGTTTTTCGGCCGGGGGAAGGGGGGGGTGGGCCGGGGGGGGCGCCTCACAACCCCTCGCCGGTCCCCAAGAACCGGGCCGTGGGGCGGCCTGCAGTCCGGAGGAACCAGCCGCCCCCCGCCGGCACTAGGGCCGGAGCCCGGCGGCGGGCCCCCCGGGGCCGGGCCCGTTTGCCATTCCCGTCAGAAATACACCGCTGGGGTGCCTGGAGACAAAGCCAGAAACAACTCCCGAAAATTTTTTAAACTTCGAAAAATTTCTTTCTTTTTTTTTTCCCCCAAGTGTCACCGAAAGACCAGGTTTCTGAAATTGGTGGGGGCCAAACCGACCCTAACCGGGTTGGGTAGGACACCCCCCGCATGGTGGAAAATCGGCCGCTAGTGGGGGCCGCTTCGCCCACTTCAAAAGGGGGGAAAAAAAACTCTGTCCCAAAAAGGCAGGTTCTTTTCCCCCTTTGGGGGGGGCTCCCCCTTTAAGGGGGAAAAAAACGCTGTCTTCCCCCCCCCCCTTTAAGTGGGGGAACGTCCCCCCCTTCAAGGGGGGAAAGGGGCTCAGTCCCAAAAAAAACAGAGTTCTTTTCCCCCTTGAAGTGGGGGGCGTCCCCACTTGGGGAAAAAAACTCTGTCTTTTTTTCCCCAGCCGCTTCGTGCCCAGGGTTTTAACCGCTTTCCCTGCCCAAAGGGGAATGTAACTTTGCTTCGTGCCCAGGGTAATGAACTCGGGTTGGGGGCCCGGGGTAATGTAACTCGCTGCTCCCCGGGGATGATCAGAACGCACAGCCTCCACAGAGCCAGGCTGCACACTGCTCCCTCAGGGCCCGCAGACACCCCGGCCCGGCCAAAACCATGACACCACCCCTCTACTCCTCCTAACCCCGGCCGCCCCAACCCGGCCTTTTCCCACCTTGCCCCCCCCCCACCGGGCTTAAAAGAAATAATCCGCACCGCCAAAATCGTTCGTGCCCCTGGTACAGTAAAAATTTGCTTCGTGCCCAGGGTAATGTAAAAACAGCTCCTGCCCCCGGTACTTCCCCCGGAACATAGTGCAATTTTTGGATATGCTCGGACTTGATTTCACTGGATTTTATTTAGTTGTTTTTTTTTTCCCCCGGTGGCCCCTTTGGGTTTAACTTTCCCCCAGGAACATGGTAAAATTTTTTGGATATGCTCGGACTTGTTTTCCACTGGATTTTATTTAGTTTTTTTTTTCCCCTGGAAATTCCCCAGGAACATAGTGCAATTTTTGGATATGCTCGGACTTGGTGTTATTGAGGTTGTTCTTGCTCCCTGTCCCCCTGGGTATTTCCCCCAGGAACATAGTGCAATTTTTGGATATGCTCGGACTTGATTTCACTGGATTTTATTTATTTTTTTTCGTCCCCCTGGTACTTCCCCAGGAACAAAATTGCAATTTTTGGATATGCTCGGACTTGGTGTTATTGGGGGGTTGTTCTTGCTCCTTTCCCTGGTCTTCCCGGGAACATAGTGAAATTTTTTTGGATATGCTCGGACTTGATTTCACTGGTTTTATTTAGTTTTTTTTTTTTGGAAACCCTTTTTTTAAGTATTTTTTTAGGGGGGGACATAAAATTAAACCGGGAATTTTGGATTTTTTTGCTGGGACTTGGGGGTTTTTGGTTGGGGAGGTTTGTTTTGCTCCCCTGTCCCAGGGGCCACCCCGTGGTCCGCGGGGTTTCGGGGGGGGCCCTGCGCCCTGGGAAAAAAACGGATCAAGGGATGACTTTCAATAGATCGCAGGGGGGTAGCTGCCTGCTACGCCAAAACCCCTGACCCAGAATCAGGTCGTCTGCAAGTGATTTGCCCGGTTCTCCACAAACATGCGGTGCAAGAAGGGAAAAGGGCGCCCACCTCCGGCCGCCCCCCAGCCCTGTCCGAACGGCTCTGCGCACCGGCCGGAGCCGGCTATCCAAACCCAAACCGAAGTTCCGCGGGCGCTACGGTATCATCACGCCCAAAGGCGGGATTCGACTTAAAACTTTTCAGTCATAATCCCACAGATGGTAGCCCGCACCATTGGCTCCTCAGCCAAGAAATACACCAAATGTCTAAACCCCGGGGGTTCCTCTCGTACTGAGCAGGATTACTATTGCAACAACACATCATCAGTGGGGGTAAAACTAACCTGTCTCAGGGCGGCCCTAAACCCAGCTCACTTTCCCCTATTAGTGGGTGAACAATCCAACGCTTGGAAATTTCTGCTTCACAATGATAGGAAGAGCCGACATCGAAGGATCCCAAAAAACGACGTCGCTTTTTGAACGCTTGGCCGCCACAAGCCAGTTTCCCTGTGGGCCCTTTTTTGACACCTCCTGCTTAAAACCCAAAAAGTCCCGAAGGATCGTGAGGCCCCGCTTTCACGGGCTGTATTCAATGAAAATCCAAAATCCCAAACGAGCTTTTGCCCTTCTGCTCCACGGGGGGTTTCTGTCCTCCCTGAGCTCCTTGGGGCACCTGCGTTCCGTTTGGCAGGTGTGCCGCCCCAGTCAAGCTCCCCACCTGCCACTGTCCCCGGAGCGGGTCCCGCCCCGGGGGGTGCCCCCGGGGGCGAGCCCGAAGCGAGAGCCCGCTCGGGGGGTCGCCTCCCCCCCCACCGGGTAAAGGAAAAAAGATAAGAGTGGGGGTATTTCACCGGCGGCCGAGGCCTCCCACTTTTTCTAAACCCCTCATGTCTCTTACAGTGCCAGACTAGAGTCAAGCTCAACAGGGGGCTTCTTTCCCCCTGATTCTGCCCAAACCCTTCCCTTGGCTTTTGGTTTCGCTAGATAGTAGGTAGGGACGTGGGGTCTCGTTTTTATCCATTCATGCGCGTCACTAATTAGATGACGAGGCATTTGGCTACCTTAAAAGTCATAATTCTCCCGCCGTTTACCCCGCTTCATTGAATTTCTTCACTTTGACATTCAGAGCACTGGGCAGAAATCACATCGCGTCAACACCCCCGTGGGCCTTCGCGATGCTTTGTTTAATTAAACAGTCGGATTCCCCCCGGTCCGCACCCGTTCTAAGTCAGCTGCCGGGCGCCAGCCGGGCCCACCCACCGAGGGGGCCCCGCAAACCCCGGGGCCCCCGGGGGGGCGCCCGCTGGGGGAGATCCGCGAGAAGGGCCCCAGCGGCGTCCAGAGTTGCCGCCGCCGACCGCCGTGGCCCCCTCTACCGACCCGCCTTCCACGCAGGCGGCCCCCCCGCGAAAACCCGCCCGGCCCCGGGCCCGGGGGGCGCCCGGGGGCGAGGAGGCCCCCCGGGCGGGGCCCCGCGCCACGCTTTCCCGCGGCGGAGAGAGGGGGGGCGGGGCGACTGCTCCCCCGCCCCGGCTCGAGCCCAGCCCCGCTTCGCACCCCCGCCCGACCGGAAACCCTTAGGCCAATCCTTTTCCCGAAGTTACGGATCTGACCCGACTTTCCCACCCCCCCTTTATCTAACATGCCAGAGGCTGTTCACCGGAACCTGCTGCCCCGGGTATGGGTACGGCCTGGCGCGGGGTTTTCACCTTCTCCCCCGGGTTTTTTAAGGGCCCCGGGGAGGCTCACCGGACGCCGCCGGAACCGGACGCTTTCCCGGGCCGGGCCCCTCTCTCCGGGGGGAACCCATTCGGGGGGGCCCCCGCCCCTTTACAAAAAAAAAACTCTCCCGGGGCTCCGGGCCCACCCGGGTTCGTTTGCGTTACCGCACTGGACGCCTCGCGGGGCCTATCTCCGCCACTCCCGGTTCGGGGATCTGGGCCCGACTCCCCTTTCCCATCGACCGGGGGGGGCGTAGGCCCATCGCCCCCCTTCCGAAAAGGGGTTCGCCCATCCCTTAGGACCGGCCGGCCCATGTTCAACTGCTGTTCACATGGAACCCTTCTCAAGGGCCCAAAGTTCTCGTTTGAAATTTGCTACTCCCCAAAATCTGCACCCCGGGGGCTCCACCCGGGGGGTCGCGCCCCAGGGTTCCGTGCTCACCGCGGCGGGCCCCCCTACTCGTCGCGGCCTA
>NW_027211417.1:0-8101 GCF_029030835.1 Brachyistius frenatus
TTTTATTAATAGATCTCAACAAGCAATCTCTCACCTGTTTCTTTCCATTTCCAGTTCGTCTGCATTCTGTCATCACACTTTCACATTTCATGTGTATTTTATTTCTAGAAACTCGTCAGACAGTGCTTAGTTTGTTTTATCCAAAATTTGAGTAGGCAAACTATTAGAAAACAAATGTCCATGTCAGGAGTTCGGTTTTGTCCTCCGTTTTGCCCCCGATCACCTCTCCTCCTGTGTCCCCTGTCTTTGTCTGTGGCCACGCCACTCACCTCCCGTGGCCACGCCCCTCACCAGTCCCAGCAGATGCAGCCACTCACCCCTGATCACCACTTGCAGGTGTGCTGCATCTCCCTGATCACCTCCCCAGACTATATGTAACCTGCCCCTGCACAACTCTGGTTGTCGGTGCATTTTTGTTAGCCACCCGTCCGTCCTCTGTCTGCTCCCCGTCCGTCTTCCGTCTGCTCCCCGTCAGCTAGTGATGGTGAGATGAAGCCTCATGAGGCATCGAACCACTTCAGCCAATTGGTTCGAGAAAGGGTTCATTACTCGAAGCTTCATGTGCACACGAAACCACCTACTGGCCAAGTGTATAATGACAGGCAGCTGTATCTGAACCACATGTGATGCATTGAATGTTAGTGTCTGTTATGGCTGTTGGGAATGACTATGAATTACAAAAATGTATGACCAAATAATTTCTGTACATAAATTATCACATATGTGCATAATAAAATATCTTTTGAATGTATTCTGTGTGTGTAAATTTTCCCAAAATGGTAGTATCATATGATATGGCAGGTTGTGTAATCATGTTTTTCTGTCACTTTAGGAACATGGCATGGGCTTAAGCAGGCAGAGGACAGTGAAAGTGCTTGTGGAACTAGGAAGAGGGGACTGAATATGCTTGTGTAACTTGGACAATGATGTACAGGACAGGGGACATTTTATTCATTTTTATTCAGAAATAACAGTTTCTCAACAGTTTTTGGTTTTGTGGATGTCCACATGTCAGAAGTAAGGCTAACAGCAGCCACCTTTTCCACTTTAGCCTTAGCCTTCTCCTTAGCTGACTCATACTTGGCCTCCACCATGGCCTTCAGAGCCTAAAGGAAAAAATATATAGTGCTGAACTGTGAGACACAATAAAGTACTCATTTGTTTCATGCATGCACCCATACATACCTGCCTTGTAGGGAGAACATAATTAGGATCCAGTTTGGACACAAATGCCCTGAATCCAACATCATCCACAATACTGAAGGGCTGTGTGTCCTTCACTACCATGGAGACGAGGGCTTCATCCAGCTCTTGTTTTCTGGTGGCTGGTTAAAAGAGAATAAACACAGTGTCTGTTACCTGTCTTTATTTGCACAATAAACAAAAGTGAACAGGGAAAAATTGTGATGGTGCATTTGTAATATTGTAATGACTTACCTTGGCTGGATGAAGCTCCAGTTTCCTCCTTATTCTCATGCAAGGCACGGTAATGCCTTAGCATGGATGAGGTGTTGTTATTGTACCCCAACTCCTTGGAGCACAATAAACACCTCACCTTTGAATAAAATAAGAAACTGTGAAAAATACAGTTCTTGATAAGCAACCCTAATGTGTCTGAAATAGAGTTAGATTTAGCTTACCTTATTAGGAGTTATTAAATCAAAGTGTTCCCACACAGGGGAAATCATCCTCTTCCTAGCTGGCTCCATCTTATCACCTGTCCTTCTCTCCTCACTCTCCTAAATCTCATAACCTTGGACAAGACGTGGAAAGGAAGCGACCACGCGGCCTCGCTGGAGCCGTCTGAACTGACCGAGCTGGTCCGCTCCATCCGACTGGTGGAGAGGGCGCTGGGGAGCGGCCTCAAGCAGATGTTACCCTGCGAGAAGCTGTGCCATGACAAGGTGAGTTGACATCTGGCCACAAGACAATATATATAAAAATCCCCCAACAGTTAGTTAAATAGACTCAAGAAAACATTTGAGCTGTTATTCTTCCTCATTGTTTTCTAACCATGTGCCATGAGAGCATTAATAATGTTATCCTTCTCTTTTTTTCCTCCAGCTGGGTAAGTCAGTGGTGGCCAAGGTAAAGATCCCCAAAGGAACCGTCCTGATTCTGGACATGTTGACGGTAAAGGTGGCCGAGCCGATGGGCGTTGCAGCCGAGGACATCTTCCAGCTGGTCGGTAAGAAGGTGACGGAGGACGTGGAGGAGGACGAGAGCGTCGCGCCTGAGGTGGTGGACAGCTACGGCAAGAAGGCCAAGTGCTGAGAATGGAAGAGAGGTTTGCAATCGGTAAAGAAAAAGGCACTTCATTTGAGAGGACATTGAATGGATTCCTCTGGGGATAATTCGGGAGGAGGTCAAGATGACAAGGAGGAGTGTTGGGGTAATTTTGCTTGGTGCTGCTGAGACTTCTGACATTTAAATCATGGATGATCAGTATTTTGTTCTGTAATTGGAGAGTGCATTGGAGTCTGATAGAGCACAGGAGCTGTGATAACATTTAAGCTGTTAACTCATTCCCCTCTTCAGTTCTCATTAGCCAAACCATTTTTTTTTTCTAAAAGTTGCCTTAACATAATTCGCTAATTCTCCGGTTAACTGACTCTTTGACAAATCCAGAGGCTCGATCGTAGTCTCAGCGCTGCGGTCAGTATTAGTGCAGATCCAGATGTTGCTGTTCACTAAACACACTGCAGTTTCCGCCTGCACTGGAGAGATTGAATGAATATGGAATACGTGGAGATGAAGCTGCTTTTGGTCATCTCATCACACAACAGTGAGATCACAGAGTCTAATTACCCAGCAGTCACTGGGGCAATCCAAAAGTTGTGAGACTTCTCCTTTTGCCCTCCACGACGATGATGTGCGCAGAGCGAGGGGGAAGATATAACCTTCACGAGTAAGTATTCCAAGTTACGTTGCTTGAACAACATCAGATTCGGAGTTACACATGTTTTTGTGAGCACTGGTATGTGCGCATTGTCAATGTCACCATGGACTTGAGCAGAGAGTTTACATCCAATTTTATGTCCGACTCAGGAAATCGGCAATAAAGGCTCATGAAATTCTTTAGAAAGTCCAAGCAATGAAACAAATGGCTGCTTTGAAGGGCGTTTGCCGTCACCGTCGAAGACCGAAAAAGGCCCAACCAGATGGGATTGGGATTAACGTTCCCATGGTTGTGCACCGGGAATTCATCCCCCGCGGTGAGACTGTGAACGCAGAGTTCTCCTGTGGTGGTCTGAGGCGTCGGAGGGATGACGTGCGCTGCAAACCACCAGAACTGTGGAGCGATGGCACTTTGACAACTTCAACTTGCGCGTTGACAACGCAACTTCCTCACCCTCAACATTTCACTCCCCGTGACTTCTTTCTGTACCCCCAATAAATTTGACCGATAATTTGGTGTGCGCTCTCTTTCCGGTCCATGGTGAAATCATGAATGTGCGCGTGGTACCAGCGGTCACAAAAGGTGCTGATGCTGATCAAACAACGTCACTTGAAATCTTACTCCTGAAGGTTGTTGCTTCCTTCGGCTCCCTGCACATCATTCGCGCGCATCAGGAATTGTTTGAGTGTCCTTCATATTCTTGTACCAGTTCACTGAGCTGTCAAGAGTGTCAACTGGCAACAGAGGGGCTTTTATTAGCACAGCTTCTTGGAGAGAAGCAAAGCAAGCCGAAAGAAAAATTGTTGGGTTCAACTCTCAAATCAAATGTGCATACAGTGTACCGTCTGCATCAGATTTGTGTCTGAATTGTGCCTTCTCTTTGCGTATCCAGCCAAATGCCCACTTTCACAACTGATCTTGTTTTTGGTCATGAAGCCAACTCCTCCTGTCTTATGATTTCAAGATGATGGACTTTAGTACTCGCATGAATGTCAACACGTTGAGATATGTGATGTTCTGAAACGATGGAAGACTCCAAATAAAATGTCGCTCAAATGTTGATTTTTTTTTTCCTTTGCTCAGTTCAACAGTGTGTGTGCTCCACAAGCATAGAAGTACCCCTGTCATGACTGTAATATACTGTAGTTATGGTTTGATAAGTCTGGGTAAATGCATCTCATTTTAGATCTGCAGCTATTTTGATGTGGTATATCAGATTTGAGAAAAATCGGTGTCCAAAAATTACACTCCTTTTTTTTTTTTTTTAAAGCCATACCTCCGTCAAGTCACAACACGGAAACATGTTTTTACACAACCGTCCATAAATCTGCTTTAAAACCAGAAAACAGTCTCTTTAAACCTCCATAACTCACCTGAGAATGCGTGTTTCTACATTTTGTAATTAAGTGTTAGTTGTCGTCCCCTACTGGCAACAAACACCATTTTCCAGAGTGCAGGAAATTGTTTTATTATTATTCTTTTATCCTTTTCATGATCAGGTTCATCATTCAAACCGCAAATAACAATAACCAAAAATAAACTTAATTTAGATAATGCTTTTCAAAATTGCAGGTACAAAGTGCTTCACAATTAATAACAAAAATACATTAAAAATGATAAGATGAGTAATACTCGTTAGAAACTACACTTCTGCAACATCATCTTTGTTAATAAACTGAAATAATCAAATTATACATCCATCCATTCATTGATTTTCTTCCGCTTTATCCGGGATCGGGTCGAGGTTGGCAGCAGGTCGAGCAAGTTGGCCTGGACTTCCCTCTCTGCAGCGACATTTTCCAGGGGGGGGTCCCTAGTTCCTGATGTCCCAGCTCCTTCCCCTATCTCGGCTATCTAAGGCTGTGCCGTTCCACCCTGCGGTAGAAACTCATTTCAGCCGCTTGTAACCGCGATCTTGTTCTTTTGGTCACTACCCAGAGCTCGTGACCAGCCTGAGACGACTCCGCTCCCTCTTTACCAAAATGGTCCGGTGCAGCACCTGTTTGACAGCTGCTGCTGCCCCAATCCGCCTGTCAATCTCCTGCTCCATCCTGCCCTCACTCGTGAACAAGACCCCGAGATACTTAAACTCCTTCACATGACCCACCGTCTGATCCATCTCTCTTCCAACAAATTTTCACAATGACACAATTTGTCCTGGAAAGAAAAATTGAAGTTTTCCGTTTTTAGACTTCAAATAGATGCAATGTTGTACTTGAACCACTAGATGGAGCTTTTTTCTATTTTCCTTAATCCTTCAGCCTTTCTCACCTGGGTCTACTGAAGCGCTGATTTAGTTCAAATAATGAGTTGAATATTTGTAAATAATGTGGGTAAACAAATATTTATTATCTGCACCTCCACCTGGTTAGTGTGCCGGTGTCGTTAGTGTCGGCAGATGGTCGGCTTATCTCAAGTTAATGATTCATATCTCTCTTGCTGACGTGTTTTCGAGCTAGATATAAAGATATAAAAGGATAATTCAGTGCTCATGTGGGCGTCGATGACATGTGACTGTTCGAATACACGAGGACACGACCTGTCTGATGATTTTATATATCTGCATAGCAATTATACTACTGACATTTTGGCAACTTTAACATGCTCAAAAACTCATAAAAGTCAGTACATGCGTCTCTCCGAGCAAACAAATGACATATTTTAGTGGTTTCGCGCACGGGTGTGGCCAAATGGCTCGCCAGCACCCCCTAAACTGCAGCCCCGACGCCTATATTTACCTACATGCACGAAATTCGGTGGATTTAGATCATACCTACATCTAAAAAAAAATGTCTTGTTTCTCTTCTATCTGCTCATTTTAAAAATTTGGCAATAATGAGAACAAATATTTATTATCTGCACCTCCACCTGGTTAGCGTGCCGGTGTCGATAGTGGCTTACCTCAAGTTAATGATTCATATCTCTCTTGCTGACGTGTTTTCGAGCTAGATATAAAGATATAAAAGGATAATTCAGTGCCCATGTGGGTGTCGATGACATGTGACTGTTCGAATACACGAGGACACGACCTGTCTGATGATTTTATATACAGTGCATCCGGACCATTGTCTTGGGATGGTGGGCTGCCCGCCCTGAAAGAAACAAAATACAAACGCTCTTGTAGGACTGCAGTTACATGCAGAAACTTTGCGGCCTATTTTTGCTGTAATTTCAATGACTATGACTGTCTTGATTTTCAGATTGGCTTTCTATTTAGTTGATATCTAAATTGACAGTCTTAATTTAACAACTGTAAAATTGATATAATTTATCTTTTGATCTCATTTGTTTTATTTACCAATTTGGAATAAAATAATTTGTGGGAGTTCCCTTGAACTCTTGTCAGATTGAGGATAGCAAAATCCTGTAGGTCCCTGAACTTCTTAAATAAACAGAGAGCTCTAGTGAGTCAATGAATATTGACGTGAAGCAGACGTGGCAGGCTGCGAGAGGATCAATCTTTTTATGGCTTTGTTTTAATGTGAACTCCCACCACAAATATGTCTTTTCAAGGCAGACGATTTATGGTCATTGTTGTGAACGATAAGGTAAAGGCATGCAAGCGTTGCAGTCATTTAGTAAAGTAAAGACAATAGTTGAATTGTGACTCTGACCTGAATAGAGACTGATTGTAGCTGTCATGATAACCAAAACTTAAAGTCACAGCCACACATTTAGGCCATAAAAAATATATGGTCGAGAATCATTTATTAACATTGGTATAAGCCACATCTTCTAAAACGGTTTTAACAAGCCGAGGGCCTCAATAAAAGATCCCTTCAATTCACGCCCCAATGTTCAACGGTATGTGTAAATAGTTGACACAATATTATTTGCGCTCCGAGTGTGGATTTAGTTAGTTTGTCTTGACTAGTTAATAATGAAACTCCGTCGGACTGACATGTTTATATTCGTATCATGTCTATTTATAAGCCGACTGAGACGCGTGGTAAAATGGCAAGATTGAAGTCTCAATGTCTCCTGTGCTGTAATGTAGCCCTGCTGCCTTATCAATAATAAACTAGCCGCAGCTATGACTCCCCACTCATCTGTGACACTGTGCGCTCACCAGAACTCTGTTTGTGTGTTAGTTTTGTTAAAAGAGAGGGAAATATATTGACCGAAAACTACACGGACTCCTGTCATCCATAAATTAACCATAAATCAAATGAATCCATGAGCCGAGAGCCTCCCTGATTCTCTGAAACCTCCCGCCACTGCATTTAAACGTCTTTTCAAAAAACCCAAGCCTTTGATTATACGCCTGAGCTCACGACTATGTGCTAACCTATAATGCTTGTGTTTCCATCCTCTCCTCCCTTTTACCGCTGTTTCTCTTCTCTCCTGCCTTCTTGCTGCTCTTGTCGTTTGGGCGGATGTTTGTCCAGGGTGCTGGATGAAGACTTCTACAAGCAGCCCTTCTCTGAGCTCATTGGTTATGTGTATGTTGCTCCAACTAACATCCTCCTTCTACATTGTTTTTTTTTTCTTGCTTTTGTTTTCTCCATTCCCATCAATTATTGACAGCATCTTCATCTCATTAGTTAGGGCATTGATTACATCTCTGTGCTGACATGTTTTATTTCCATCTTCAGTGAACCATATTTATCAGCCAGGATTTATAATTTATTACTTTACCCATCTAGCTTTTTTTTTGTGTGTGTATTCAAATACAATGTGCGATACTCATTTTAGCTTCATATGTTTGCATGTCATCTGTGAGTGGATGGCTGTCAGGACACTTCAGTGAAAGGAACAACTGCATGCAAGCACACACCTGCTGCAGCTCATCAGCCACATCATCAAAATCATATTAATTCTGTCATAACTGTGTCCGTGTTACGTTCTCATTCATGACTCACTTCCCTGCTATCTTCCCTTGAAGTCATTTCAGCAAATACATTTCATAAGTTTCCAACAATTAACATTTGCTTACATTAATGTTCTAAAATTTACCAGGAAGTGTTTTGTTTTACTGAACACGCTTGTAAATGTTGTTTTCTCTTGAATTAATCTACATGTTATTCAGGAGTAGGATGCTTATAGATCTGTTTGAAGCATTTGTGTGTTTATAATTGGACGTGTTATTCATGTGAGTGTCACCTAAACTTTCTTTTTTTAATCTTGAGAGAAGTGGATATCGTAAGATAGGATTTTACAGCACAATGTGCTGAGCTTGCATTAATCACCGAGTTGATACCT
>NW_027211419.1:0-8069 GCF_029030835.1 Brachyistius frenatus
AGGAAGACGACGGCTCCACAACCGCTGAGAGTTCTGGGAGAGGAGGTGGACATGGTGAGGAGTACAAGTACCTGGTGTCTCCATGACAACAGACTGAACTGGAAGACCAACATCAACGCTGTCTACAAGAAGGGGATGAGTCAACTCTTTTTCTGGAGGAAACTTCGATCCTTCAATGTGTGCAGCATGATGCTGGAGATGTTCTACCATCTGTTGTGGCCAGTGAACTGTACTTCTAGTAGTCTGCTGGGGGGGAGAGGTGGAGGGGGAGGGGGAGCAGCATTGGAGCCGGAGACACCAACAGACTTAACAAACTGGTTAAGAAGGCCGGCTCCATCATCGGCTACAAACTGGACAGTCTGGAAAAGGAGGTGGAGAGGAGGACACTGAACAAACTATTATCCATATTGGATAATCCTGACCACCCTCTCCACCTGCTGCAGGGACAGAGGAGGATGTTCTCTAAAAGATTCCTTCAGCTCCGCTGTCACAAGGACAGATACAGGAGATCATTCCTGATACAGGAGATCATTCCTGATACAGGAGATCATTCCAGATACAGGAGATCATTCCTGATACAGGAGATCATTCCTGATACAGGAGATCATTCCAGATACAGGAGATCATTCCAGATACAGGAGATCATTCCTGATACAGGAGATCATTCCTGATAAAGGAGATCATTCCTGATACAGGAGATCATTCCAGATACAGGAGATCGTTCCAGATACAGGAGATCATTCCAGATACAGGAGATCATTCCTGATACAGGAGATCATTCCTGATAAAGGAGATCATTCCTGATAAAGGAGATCATTCCTGATAAAGGAGATCATTCCTGATACAGGAGATCATTCCAGATACAGGAGATCATTCCAGATACAGGAGATCATTCCAGATACAGGAGATCATTCCTGATACAGGAGATCATTCCTGATAAAGGAGATCATTCCTGATACAGGAGATCATTCCAGATACAGGAGATCGTTCCAGATACAGGAGATCATTCCAGATACAGGAGATCATTCCAGATACAGGAGATCATTCCAGATACAGGAGATCATTCCAGATACAGGAGATCATTCCAGATACAGGAGATCGTTCCTGATACAGGAGATCATTCCAGATACAGGAGATCATTCCAGATACAGGAGATCATTCCTGATACAGGAGATCATTCCAGATACAGGAGATCATTCCAGATACAGGAGATGGTTCCTGATACAGGAGATCATTCCTGATACAGGAGATCATTCCTGCCGACCGCAATAAGACTGTACAATAACTCACCTCTGGCAAAATCCATCACATCACAATAACACTGTTGACTGTGTGTCTTGGTTGTTTGTATAATAATATATATAGATATATACTGTACTGTATATACTGTGCATTTTATATTTATATTTAATATTTTTTACTGCTATTTTACTGCTTTTCTATTATTCTATTATTATCTTATTGCTTCTGTATGCAGCCGTAGCGAAAAAAAATTCCCCCTCGGGGATTAATAAAGTAACTACCTAACCTAACCTAACCTAACCTAACCTAACCTAACCTAACCTAACCTAACCTAACCTAACCTAACCTAACCTAACCTAACCTAACCTAACCTAACCTAACCTAACCTAACCTAACCTAACCTATAACTACAACCTATAACTGCAACCTATAACTACAACCTATAACTGCAACCTATAACTACAACCTATAACTACAACCTATAACTGCAACCTATAACTACAACCTATAACTGCAACCTATAACTGCAACCTATAACTGCAACCTATAACTACAACCTATAACTCCAACCTATAACTACAACCTATAACTACAACCTATAACTACAACCTATAACTACAACCTATAACTACAACCTATAACTACAACCTATAACTACAACCTATAACTACAACCTATAACTACAACCTATAACTACGTCCATAAATATTCATTCAAACATACGACGTGCAGCGTGCGACGGCTGCAGATCACTGCTGGCAGTTTTTATTTATGTATATAATTTCTTCTCCTATGATATTTTTGCATCAAGGAAATTTATGTATTTTAATCCATCTATATTTATTGTTTTTTTTTTAATGTTTTTGTATTTTTTAACTTTTGTTATTCTACTGTCCTATTATTTCCACATTGCTACCTTTTCTGTACAAAATAATGAGTACTTGTTGAGAATGTTTATCTTTTTAACACCTCGCAGGCTGAGTGTTCAGACTTACAGCTAAAACCTGGCTGACACACATTTTCCCTTATTTTTTTTTTAAGAAACTTACTTGAATCATCTTCACCACATGTGGTATAACACCTCTGCAGCACGCTCTGCCTGCAGGTTTACCGACTGCCAAACACTTGTCAAAACAGAAAATATGAGATCAAAAACCACCAACGGTGTTGGTATTTTAACAGATACACCCACATCCTGTCACACTGCTTTCATTTCAGCTCAGACGTTTTCAGAAGATTAATCTTTGACGTTCTGCATGAAAAATTTTGGAGATATTTGCAGAAGCTATTAGATGCATTTTATACGACGATTAAAAAGCGGGACGCGGAGACGTGTTTGATTTGTTTACATCTCGGAGGAAGTGGCATCACCCACATTTTGTGATTAATTCATCTTCTCAGAGGAGGAAACGTCTCAACTTTTGAATGTGGAGAGAAATGTTGAACGTCGGTTCGTCTGCTGTGCTTCACAGTTTTATGGTGATGAAGTGGGGATGGACAGCCTGGACGCTTCTCTGCTTTATGGTCACAGGTAAAAAAAAACAACAACCTGTAAATATTTGTGACTATCATCATGTGACACCTTTTTGATTGACAGGTTGTTGGGAAATATCGGGCTCCTAAAGATTCATGTTCAACTATAAATAACATCTGAAGCCAACAGACAGTTTAAAGATACAGATTATCATCTTACGAGCTCCTAAAGTTAAAAAAAAAAATCCACAAGTTCACCTTTAATTGTTTTTAAAAAGTTTTGTTTTGGAGTAAAACATCTTACTGGCTGCATTTCTGCTAAAACTGAGCATCTTCCGCCTTTAATTTGAGTTTGTAATTTTTGGGGTTTAACGAAAAATATCAGAAAACTGGAGACTGTAAATAAATAACTCAAATATTTCCTCCAGAATTTTCAGCGTCTGGATGTTTCACAGCCGGTATGACGGCAAAGCGTGAAATAGACACGCCGGTCCACGAGGGCGAGACGTGAGACAGCAGCGCTTTGGTCTGTCCAGGTGTGAAAGTTACATGTTTTGAAAGCGTGAAATAGACACGCCAACCATGTTTTTGCGTCATGAACCGTCAACCATGTTCCTGTAAATCTCTGGGCTCGAAGCAGACAGGTTTCATTTTCCTCCACCAAAGAGAAACGTGTAACTGTCACGCCTCGACAGCCAAAAGCGTTTCTATGACACGTTTTTTGCTGTAGTGGAGCGGCGCGTCTATTTCACGCTTTGCCGTGACATTAATTCTGACGATCCGTGTGGTTCTTCAGGTTCTCTCTCCCTCGTCGTGGTTCACCAGCCCGCCGTCGTCGTCGCCACTCTGGGTTGCGACGCCGTCCTGCCGTGCGAGCTCCGGGTTTCTGAGGACGAGAAAATGACGAGCCCCCCCGTCCTGTACTGGTTCTACTCAACAGGAGACCACGTCAATCTCAGGCTGTGGGCCCCCTCCGAGACGTTCGAGGGACGCGTGGACCGTCTGGACCAGAACTTGAACTCCTTGAACCAGTCCGTCCATCTCAGAAGCGTCCGGTGGGCCGACGGCGGTCAGTACCTCTGCAAGCTGTCCGTCAACACCGAGAGGAACGGAAGTTTTCGGGTATTCGGAGATAAAACGTCTCTGATGATTTATGGTAAATATGAGATTTAGATGTTCTGATCTATACGGAGACCAAATGTCCTCACGGGACCCTGAACCTGTAAATTTAGATTTAGATTTGGGTTTAGATTTAGATTTAGATTTGGATTCAGGTTTAGGTTTGAATTTGGATTGAGATTCACACAACTGTATTAATCCCAAGAAGACACATTTAATTTGCAGCCCATAAAAAACAACTTGAACATTTTAACACAACTCATTTCTCCATCAGATAAATATTTCTGTCACATTTGCTGTGAGTTTGAAGGTTTAAAAGATTAAAGGCTGAATGCTCATAAACTTCATTCTGCCTGAAGTTTTCTTGTTTTTTTGTGTTGAATGAGATTTGAGGCTCATCGTGGTCGACCTCAACAGATAAATTCACAAGAAAGAAAACAGTGGAAAGAACATCAGCGTGTACACACGATTCAAGTGAACGAGGTAGTTCCTCTGAAACGGAAATTTAAAACTAAAAAATACCCATTTATGGTTCCTTTGAAATGATTTCTGCCACTTCCCCGTCCTCTTTGAACAGGTGTGTGCCTCGGTGGTTGGTGGTGTCTCAGCTTGGTTAAACCCATGAAGTGTGTTTTGTTTCAGACTCCATGATGTTCGGGCTGTCCGGACTCAACGGCTCTCTGCTCCGCTGCCAGGTGAACGTGACGAAGGACGCCGGCTTCGTCTTGTCCGTTTCCCGCGACGGCTGCAGGCTGCAGACCGTCGACTCTGCGGGAGACACCGTCGCAGCTCAGCCTCACGTGACTCTCTCCGAGACCGTCTCTCTGCAGGGGGGAGGAATGGGGGGAGGAGGGGGGCGGTACGAGTGTCAGCTGCACCTGAAGGGAGATCTGATAACGAGGAGCGTCTTCCACGGACACCTGCCCGGTGATCACCTCGCTGTGACAGGATGCAGCTTTTTAACTCATATTGCACAATAATATTCCAGTCAACAACAAAAAAAGATCAATTTAATCTGAAGTTTTGTTTGTTTTGTTTTTTATCTTTGTGTCTGTAGAAGGTGGAGATTCAAAAGAAAATATGAGCACGAAATATTCACCGCCTCACCCCGGTGAGTTGGTCCTCAACACCAGGAAACACCTGTTAAAGGGTCAATTCACACAAATGAGGAGACTGAATTTCCCCTTTAATTTCTATATAAGAATGAAACCGACGCCGTGGAGATGGAGCTTCACGACTCTGGTGGTTTCTGTGTTTGTGTCCCGTTGACAGATGTGACGGTGTTCCCGGAGCCGTGGCTGCTGTACGCCGCTCTGCTGCTCGTTCCCGTCGCCGTCCTGCTGGTCCTGGTAACTGCAGCGCTGAAGTACAGATGAGTTGGTCAACATCTGGCCGGAGTTGGAGAGCAGACGGGAGAGTAAAAGTGGAGCTGGTTTGGAAACACAATCAGAGTCCTCGTGATGTCGTGGCTCGGTCCTCATTAAGATCATGTGACCGACTATCACAGCAAAACGTGAGATAGTCACGCTTTGGGCTGTCCAGGCTTGAAAGTTACACGCTTTGTGGATTTGGTGGATAAAACTGAAACGCCCTGCATGCGTGATTTAAAGGAAAATAAAGGTTATTGCAAAAAACCAACATGGAAACATGGCGACGTCACCGCCTGGATGTGAACCTCCTCGTCCCATCGCAGGGATTCACGCCACCAAGAATAAAACACTATGTGGTTATTGTTCGGAAAAGATTTCAGTTTCGGTCACTTCAAGGAATCCACGTTGACTTTTTCACTCTCCTGGACAAAAGTCCACGGTTTGATTCTCCAAACATTCGTCTACAGTAAGCCGATTGTGCCACGATGACTTTTGATTTCTCATTAACATGCTTTTTAATCACGTTTTATGGTATTTTAAAACACTTTATGGTGCCAAAAAAAACCTGTGTTTTCCCGCTTTTAATAGAAAACATCGCTTTTTACAAAATATTTGCCGGATATACAAGCGAATTGTGGCACAATTGGCTTGCCATAAATTCCCCGCTGACCTTTTTCATTAGTCAAGGTTGAACCGTCGGATCTTCGACCGTCCACAAAACATCTGAAAGGCTTTGAAACAAAATGATTTTAATTATGAAATTGAATTGAGTCATCATGAATACAGCTACTGTGACAAGTCAAAAAGGAAAATGTTAATATTTGCTTATAAAATAATATATGATAAACTCATTTATTGATGTTTAATTCTCTCTGGTTAAAAGTTGTTTATCAACTCACAGCTCACGAGTTTGCTTTTGAATTAATGTGAAAACATGTCAAAAGATTCAAAGTAAATCCTTCATCAGAAAAGCATCAGTCTGCTTTTATTTTGACAGTTTTCTGCATCACTTCCTCCACACTCCTCTCTGTTCCTCTGAACCGAAACACAGAGGAGTGGTGTTGACACTTTGTCTCCCCCTAGTGGTGAACAAGAGCCGCTGCACAAACAGTCCTTCATTCACTGAAACATTTCCTGCCATTTAAATGATAAACAGAGAAACCACCAGGAAGGCATCCATCCACAAACACACTGATGACCACTTTATTAGGAACACCTGCTTATTCATGCTCTTATCCAATCAGCCAATCAGGAAGCAGCAGGAACTCCTTCAGGTAATGATTGAACACCATCGTCTATGATTAAACGGTTTGTCCAAATGTCCTCATTTTGTATAAATTTGTCAGACTCAGAGACTCAGAGACATGTCCAGGCCAGCAGGGTGTTCGTCAGGCCGAGGACGGGGACGATAATCTGCATCGTAATCCTCAATATACATACTGACATAATGAAATGGAGGAGAGGGGAGGGGAGAGGAGGAGAGGAGAGAGGAGAGGAGAGGAGAGGAGAGGAGAGGAGAGGAGAGGAGAGGAGAGGGGAGAGGAGAGGAGAGGAGAGGAGAGAGAGAGGAGGGAGAGGAGGAGAGGAGAGGAGAGGAGAGGAGAGGAGGGGATGGGAGGGGAGAGGAGAGGAGAGGAGAGGAGAGGAGAGGAGAGGAGAGGAGGGGAGAGGAGGGGAGGGGAGGGGAGAGGAGAGGAGAGGAGAGGAGAGGAGAGGAGAGGAGAGGAGAGGAGAGGAGAGGAGAGGAGAGGAGAGGAGAGGAGGGGAGGGGAGGGAGAGGAGAGGAGAGGAGAGGAGAGGAGAGGAGAGGAGAGGAGGGGAGGGGAGGGGAGAGGAGAGGAGGGGAGGGGAGGGGAGGGGAGAGGAGAGGAGAGGAGAGGAGGGGAGGGGAGGAGAGGAGAGGAGGGGAGGGGAGAGGAGGGGAGGGGAGGGGAGAGGAGAGGAGAGGAGAGGAGAGGAGAGGAGAGGAGAGGAGAGGAGGGGAGGGGAGGGGAGGGGAGAGGAGAGGAGAGGAGAGGAGAGGAGAGGAGGGAGAGAGGAGGAGAGGAGAGAGAGGAGAGGAGAGGAGGGGAGGGGAGGGGAGGAGAGGAGAGGAGAGGAGAGGAGAGGGAGAGGAGGGGAGGAGAGGAGAGGAGAGGAGAGGAGAGGAGGGGAGGGGAGGGGAGGGGAGAGGAGAGGGGAGGAGGGGAGAGGAGGAGAGAGGAGGAGAGAGGAGAGGGGAGGGGAGGAGAGGAGAGGAGAAGAGAGGAGAGGAGAGGAGGGGAGGAGAGGAGAGGAGAGGAGGGGAGGAGGGGAGAGGGGAGGAGGTTCGGCGCTCTGCTCGGGATTTAAAACAGAAAAACAGGTCAGGCGGATTTTTCTGTTCTCGTTGATCTCGTTTGATGAAACTCTGTCTTCATCTCACAGGACGACGCACCTTGTTTTGTTTTTTTAGCCTGCGGGGGCAGCGGACCGGTGAGCCTCCCTCCCGGTGAGCCTCCCTCCCGGTGAGCCTCCCTCCCGGTGAGCCTCCTTCCCGGTGAGCCTCCCTCCCGGTGAGCCTCCTTCCCGGTGAGCCTCCCTCCCGGTGAGCCTCCCCCCCGGTGAGCCTCCCTCCCGGTGAGCCTCCCCCCCGGTGAGCCTCCCTCCCGGTGAGCCTCCTTCCCGGTGAGCCTCCCGGTGCAGCTGCTTCAGGGGCTCCAGCAGCTGGATGAACTCAACCTGCTGCACAAACACTGGAACTTCTTTCTGAAGCCAAAGAGAGGCAGAAAGCAGGAGGCGTCTTCTCTGCTGTCCATGCACACATCATCATCATCATCATCATCATCATCGTCATCATCATCATCATCATCATCATCATCATCCTGATGACTCTTTCCGTCCTCC
>NW_027211420.1:0-8047 GCF_029030835.1 Brachyistius frenatus
CCTCCTATTTATCTTGATAGAAATGTTGTAATTGCTAGTTTTACAGAACACAAAGTACTTCCATGCTGTACACGGCCACCAGCACCATTCCTGTTCTGCCAAATCCAAAGACTGCGCTGGTGAAACACCTGATCCTGATATGCAGAGATTACTCCTTCACTAGGTTACCTGTCTTTCTTTTTTAGTTGCCTTCCTCCGTTGCTTCTTTAGCTGCCTCCTTTCCTTTACTAACCTCTGTTTCTTGCTGTCTTCTGGTTTGACTACCTCTTTACCTTCTGCTTACCTTTTCATCAATACTCCAAATCTATCAACACCATACTGGTGGATAACGTCTCCTAGTTTCTCTAATTTAGCCTCCGCTGTTCCTTTCAATCTCTAACAATCCTACTAAATCTGTATTCACTGACTGCCACACCTTACTCCTATCTGCTTTGGGCCACCTAACTCCAGGTGTACAATCACAACTCCTCTCACTACCCCACTGGGCCTCATTCACACCCCTCTCTTCAGTACCATTTGACTGTTGAATTTTTTTACAATTTAGAATTGACAATTAACCTAATGGGGAGGGGGGTTTTTTTGGACTGTGGGAAAAACCGGAGTGCCCGGAGAAAACCCAGAGATGAACATTGAAACTGGACACAGAAAGGCCCCAGTCGACCAGCAGGTCCATACCAGGTACCTTCTCGCTGTACCCTGACCTACCACACCCTAAAGACAAAATGCCTTGGATGCCTTATACTTCTTACTTACCCTACATACCAATAAAATACAGAACCAAACTAAAATACGTGACCCGAAAACCAAATTACAAACCTAAAAAGTGCAAGTGGACTGTGCACTTTTTACAATATAGTGTTGCCAATTAACCTAATGTTTTGTTTTTTTGTACTGGGAAAACCGGAGCTCCCGGAGAAAACCGATGCAGACACTAGGAGAGCACGCCTACTAAACTAAACTAAAATATATAACCCTAAAAAGCAGAGCAGAGACAGACAAGAACAGCATAGAGATCCAAAACATGAACTGTTGGTGGAGCCGACAATCACAGAGCAGAGACATGCAGCTCCATGACGGGACATCTGGAAAACAAGAACAGAAACTACGCGAGCGAGGGAACTGAATGGAGAGACAACAGACAAAAGCTCAAATTGGAGAAAGATAAGAACAGACTTTCAAACTTCTGAGATTTTTGGGTCATTCTACCTCCTATTTATCTTGATAGAAATGTTGTAATTGCTAGTTTTACAGAACACAAAGTACTTCCATGCTGTACACGGCCACCAGCACCATTCCTGTTCTGCCAAATCCAAAGACTGCGCTGGTGAAACACCTGATCCTGATATGCAGAGATTACTACTTCACTAGGTTACCTGTCTTTCTTTTTTAGTTGCCTTCCTCCGTTGCTTCTTTAGCTGCCTCCTTTCCTTTACTAACCTCTGTTTCTTGCTGTCTTCTGGTTTGACTACCTCTTTACATTCTGCTTACCTTTTCATCAATACTCCAAATCTATCAACACCATACTGGTGGATAACGTCTCCTAGTTTCTCTAATTTAGCCTCCGCTGTTCCTTTCAATCTCTAACAATCCTACTAAATCTGTATTCACTGACTGCCACACCTTACTCCTATCTGCTTTGGGCCACCTAACTCCAGGTGTACAATCACAACTCCTCTCACTACCCCACCGGGCCTCATTCACACCCCTCTCTTCAGTACCATTTGACTGTTGAATTTTTTTACAATTTAGAATTGACAATTAACCTAATGGGGAGGGGTTTTTTTTTGGACTGTGGGAAAAACCGGAGTGCCCGGAGAAAACCCAGAGATGAACATTGAAACTGGACACAGAAAGGCCCCAGTCGACCAGCAGGTCCATACCAGGTACCTTCTCGCTGTACCCTGACCTACCACACCCTAAAGACAAAATGCCTTGGATGCCTTATACTTCTTACTTACCCTACATAACAATAAAATACAGAACCAAACTGAAATACGTGACCCGAAAACCAAATTACAAACCTAAAAAGTGCAAGTGGACTGTGCACTTTTTACAATATAGTGTTGCCAATTAACCTAATGTTTTGTTTTTTTGTACTGGGAAAACCGGAGCTCCCGGAGAAAACCGATGCAGACACTAGGAGAGCACGCCTACTAAACTAAACTAAAATATATAACCCTAAAAATATATCAACCTAATTCTACATTTTGTGACCCGTCTAGTTGTCGCGTGTCGAGGGACAGCTGAAGGTTTTCTTCATCCATGAGAAGAAGCGTTTGAAGCAGTTCTTCTTCTTCTTCTTCTTCTCTACCTTCTCAGTCTCCTTCTCATGTATCTCCTCCTCCTCTTGCTGTACCTTCTTCTTCTTCTGCCCCTTCACCTTTTCTTTTTCCTTCCCTTTCTCCATCTTCTTGGTCCCCTTTTTGCCTGAGAATAAAAAGACATTAAAACATAAAGCATCTTTCAAAGAACAACAAAAGACATAAAGAAATGAACAATAAAAGTGGACTTTCGATTTCTTACCTTTTGTGCTGGACTCATCAGAAATCAAATCTCCGTAGTCGTTTTCAGTGACTTCCACTAAGGACTTGTTGATCAGCTCAGCCTGTAAACTAAACACACAAACATGTTTGTTTATTAAGACTGTTGTTGCCATGAAAACTAAAAACAATCCTGTGAACTTCACACAGAAAGGAACACATCCTCTCAAAGCTGCTTCTACTGCAGCAGAACTAAACTATCTCATCGGTCTGAGGAACAAGTCATGACAACGTCATCTTACCGGACTGGTTTCCTCTTATTTTCCAACCACGGCGTGTTTGTAGGAGCAGCAGGAGCCACCATGAAAACACCTCTTTGGATGGTTGGAGTTGGAATATGTTGTTCCTGGTGGATGTTGGTGGTGTCACCTTTCATCCAAGCAGTGGTCTTGTGATGAAAACTAAAAACACACACATACATAGTTTGTGTATTATGAGTGTTGTTGCCATGAAATCTTAAAAGCATTCTGTGAACTTCACACAGAGAGGAACACATCCTCTCAAATCTGCTTCTACTGCAGCAGAACTCAACTATATCCTCATCTGTCTGAGGAACAAGTCATGAGAACGTCATCTTACCTGAATGCCGTCTCCTCATCTTCCATCACGTCCTCGGGATCAGAAAGCTCAATAACGATATCCTTTGGTGGGATTGTTGGAGATGGTCTATGAGGTTTTTGTGGGATGACCTCCATCCAAGCATTGCCTCTATTTTGAAATGTGAACACAGAAACACACGGTCGGTGTATTAAGACTTTTGTTGCCATGAAATCTTAAAAGGATTCTGTGAACTTCACACAGAGAGGAACACATCCTCTCAAATCTGCTTCTACTGCAGCAGAACTCAACTACATCCTCATCGGTCTGAGGAACAAGTCATGAGAACGTCGTCTTACCTGACTGGTCTCTTCTCATTTTCTGACAGTGTTTTCATGACAGCAGGATTGTCAAGATAGATCACATCTAGTGGAGATGGACAACGGTGTTCTGGTTGGATGCTGCTGATGTCATCTTCCTTTTTAGCAGAGGCCGTCGGCACTAAATACACACACACACACACACACACACACACACACACACACACACACACACACACACACACACACACACACACACACACACACACACACACACATACATAGTTGGTGTATTATGACTGTTGTGGTCATGAAATCTTAAAATAATCCTGTAAATATGAAACAGAGGAACACATCTTCCCAAAGTTGGGCCCATTGCAGCTGAACTGAACTATTTCTTCCTCCGTCTGAGAGAGGAGTCATGACCGACAACGTCATCTTACCGTACTGGTGTCTCATCTTCCATCACGTCCTTGGAATCAGAAAGATCAATAACAATCGTCTTTGGTGGGATTGTTGGAGATGGTCTATGAGGTTTTTGTGGGATGACCTCCATCCAAGCATTACCTCTATTTTGAAAACAGAACACAGAAACACACGGTCGGTGTATTAAGACTTTTGTTGCCATGAAATCTTAAAAGGATTCTGTGAACTTCACACAGAGAGGAACACATCCTCTCAAATCTGCTTCTACTGCAGCAGAACTCAACTATCTCCTCATCTGTCTGAGGAACAAGTCATGACAACGTCATCTTACCGGACTGGTTTCCTCTTATTTTCCAACAACAGCGTGTTCGTAGGAGCAGCAGGTGCCACCATTAAAACACCTCTTTGGATGGTTGGAGTTGGAATATGTTGTTCCTGGTGGATGTTGGTGGTGTCACCTTTCATCCAAGCAGTGGTCTTGTGATGAAAACTAAACACACACACATACATAGTTTGTGTATTATGAGTGTTGTTGCCATGAAATCTTAAAAGCATTCTGTGAACTTCACACAGAGAGGAAAATAGCCTCTCAAATCTGCTTCTACTGCAGCAGAACTCAACTATTTCCTCATCTGTCTGAGGAACAAGTCATGAGAACGTCATCTTACCTGAATGCCGTCTCCTCATCTTCCATCACGTCCTCGGGATCAGAAAGCTCAATAACGATCTCCTTTGGTGGGATTGTTGGAGATGGTCTATGAGGTTTTTGTGGGATGACCTCCATCCAAGCACTGCCTCCATTTTGAAATCTGAACACAGAAACACACGGTCGGTGTATTAAGACTTTTGTTGCCATGAAATCTTAAAAGGATTCTGTGAACTTCACACAGAGAGGAACACATCCTCTCAAAGCTGCTTCTACTGCAGCAGAACTCAACTATATCCTCATCTGTCTGAGGAACAAGTCATGAGAACGTCATCTTACCTGAATGCCGTCTCCTCATCTTCCATCACGTCCTCGGGATCAGAAAGCTCAATAACGATCTCCTTTGGTGGGATTGTTGGAGATGGTCTATGAGGTTTTTGTGGGATGACCTCCATCCAAGCATTGCCTCTATTTTGAAAACAGAACACAGAAACACACGGTCGGTGTATTAAGACTTTTGTTGCCATGAAATCTTAAAAGGATTCTGTGAACTTCACACAGAGAGGAACACAGCCTCTCAAAGCTGCTTCTACTGCAGCAGAACTCAACTACATCCTCATCTGTCTGAGGAACAAGTCATGACAACGTCGTCTTACCTGACCGGTCTCTTCTCATTTTCTGGCAGTGTTTTCATGAGAGCAGGATTGTCAAGATAGATCACATCTAGTGGAGATGGACAACGGTGTTCTGGTTGGATGCTGCTGATGTCATCTTCCTTTTTAGTAGAGGCCGTCGGCTGAAAACTAAACACACACACACACACATAGTTGGTGTATTATGACTGTTGTTGCCATGAAATCTTAAAAGGATTCTGTGAACTTCACACAGAGAGGAACATAGCCTCTCAAATCTGCTTCTACTGCAGCAGAACTCAACTATCTCCTCATTGGTCTGAGGAACAAGTCATGACAACGTCATCTTACCGGACTGGTTTCCTCTTATTTTCCAACAACAGCGTGTTCGTAGGAGCAGCAGGTGCCACCATTAAAACACCTCTTTGGATGGTTGGAGTTGGAATATGTTGTTCCTGGTGGATGTTGGTGGTGTCACCTTTCATCCAAGCAGTGGTCTTGTGATACACACACACACACACACACACACACACACACACATACATAGTTTGTGTATTATGAGTGTTGTTGCCATGAAATCTTAAAAGGTTTCTGTGAACTTCACACAGAGAGGAACACATCCTCTCAAAGCTGCTCTCACTGCAGCAGAACTAAACTATCTCCTCATCTGTCTGAGGAACAAGTCAGGAGAACGTCATCTTACCGGACTGGTTTCCTCTTATTTTCAAACAACAGCGTGTTCATAGGAGCAGCAGGTGCCACCATGAAAACACCTCTTTGGATGGTTGGAGTTGGAATATGTTGTTCCTGGTGGATGTTGGTGGTGTCACCTTTCATCCAAGCAGTGGTCTTGTGATGAAAACTAAACACACACACATACATAGTTTGTGTATTATGAGTGTTGTTGCCATGAAATCTTAAAAGCATTCTGTGAACTTCACACAGAGAGGAAAATAGTCTCTCAAATCTGCTTCTACTGCAGCAGAACTCAACTATCTCCTCATCTGTCTGAGGAACAAGTCATGAGAACGTCATCTTACCTGAATGCCGTCTCCTCATCTTCCATCACGTCCTCGGGATCAGAAAGCTCAATAACGATCTCCTTTGGTGGGATTGTTGGAGATGGTCTATGAGGTTTTTGTGGGATGACCTCCATCCAAGCACTGCCTCCATTTTGAAATCTGAACACAGAAACACACGGTCGGTGTATTAAGACTTTTGTTGCCATGAAATCTTAAAAGCATTCTGTGAACTTCACACAGAGAGGAACACATCCTCTCAAAGCTGCTTCTACTGCAGCAGAACTCAACTATATCCTCATCTGTCTGAGGAACAAGTCATGAGAACGTCATCTTACCTGAATGCCGCCTCCTCATCTTCCATCACGTCCTCGGGATCAGAAAGCTCAATAACGATCTCCTTTGGTGGGATTGTTGGAGATGGTCTATGAGGTTTTTGTGGGATGACCTCCATCCAAGCATTGCCTCTATTTTGAAATCTGAACACAGAAACACACGGTCGGTGTATTAAGACTTTTGTTGCCATGAAATCTTAAAAGGATTCTGTGAACTTCACACAGAGAGGAACACATCCTCTCAAATCTGCTTCTACTGCAGCAGAACTCAACTACATCCTCATCTGTCTGAGGAACAAGTCATGAGAACGTCGTCTTACCTGACTGGTCTCTTCTCATTTTCTGGCAGTGTTTTCATGACAGCAGGATTGTCAAGATAGATCACATCTAGTGGAGATGGACAACGGTGTTCTGGTTGGATGCTGCTGATGTCATCTTCCTTTTTAGTAGAGGCCGTCGGCTGAAAACTAACACACACACACACACATACATAGTTGGTGTATTATGACTGTTGTGGTCATGAAATCTTAAAATAATCCTGTAAATATGACACAGAGGAACACATCTTCCCAAAGTTGGGCCCATTGCAGCTGAACTGAACTATTTCTTCCTCCGTCTGAGAGAGGAGTCATGACCGACAACGTCATCTTACCATACTGGTGTCTCATCTTCCATCACGTCCTTGGGATCAGAAAGCTCAATAACAATCGTCTTTGGTGGGATTGTTGGAGATGGACCACGTTGTTCTTGGTGGATGTTGGTGGATTTGACCTTCATCTGAACACTGGGTCGACACTGAACACTAAATACACACACACACACACACACACACACACACACACACACACACACACACACACACACACACACACACACACACACACACACACACACACACACACACATTGTTGATGAATTATGACTGTTGTCATGGCGTCTTAAATAATCCTGTAAACGTCACAGAGAGGAACACATCCTCTCAAAGCTGCTTCTACTGCAGCAGAACTAAACTATCTCCTCATCGGTCTGAGGAACAAGTCATGACAACGTCATCTTACCGGACTGGTTTCCTCTTATTTTCCAACAACAGCGTGTTCATAGGAGCAGCAGGTGCCACCATGAAAACACCTCTTTGGATGGTTGGAGTTGGAATATGTTGTTCCTGGTGGATGTTGGTGGTTTCACCTTTCATCCAAGCAGTGGTCTTGTGATGAAAACTAAACACACACACATACATAGTTTGTGTATTATGAGTGTTGTTGCCATGAAATCTTAAAAGAGTCCTGTAATTGTGACCCAGTGAGGAACACATCCTCCCAAAGCTGCTCTCACTGCAGCTAAACTCAACTATCTCCTCATCTGTCTGAGGAACAAGTCATGATGAGAACGTCATCTTACCCGACTGGTTCCTCATCTTCCAGAAACACACGGTCTGGTGTATTAAGACTTTTGTTGCCATGAAATCTTAAAAGGATTCTGTGAACTTCACACAGAGAGGAACACATCCTCTCAAATCTGCTTCTACTGCAGCAGAACTCAACTATATCCTCATCTGTCTGAGGAACAAGTCATGAGAACGTCATCTTACCTGA
>NW_027211421.1:0-8036 GCF_029030835.1 Brachyistius frenatus
AAATATGATCAAAAAGTCATACTATAGCATGTCGTCTAAAATATGATCAAAAAGTCATACTATAGCATGTCGTCTAAAATATGATCAAAAAGTCATACTATAGCATGTCGTCTAAAATATGATCAAAAAGTCATACTATAGCATGTCGTCTAAAATATGATCAAAAAGTCATACTATAGCATGTCGTCTAAAATATGATCAAAAAGTCATACTATAGCATGTCGTCTAAAATATGATCAAAAAGTCATACTATAGCATGTCGTCTAAAATATGATCAAAAAGTCATACTATAGCATGTCGTCTAAAATATGATCAAAAAGTCATACTATAGCATGTCGTCTAAAATATGATCAAAAAGTCATACTATAGCATGTCGTCTAAAATATGATCAAAAAGTCATACTATAGCATGTCGTCTAAAATATGATCAAAAAGTCATACTATAGCATGTCGTCTAAAATATGATCAAAAAGTCATACTATAGCATGTCGTCTAAAATATGATCAAAAAGTCATACTATAGCATGTCGTCTAAAATATGACCAAAAAGTCATACTATAGCATGTCGTCTAAAATATGATCAAAAAGTCATACTATAGCATGTCGTCTAAAATATGACTAAAAAGTCATACTATAGCATGTCGTCCGAAAAATGAAATCTTGACTTTTTGGTCATATTTCGGAGGACACGATATAGTTTTACATTTTGGTCATATTTCGGACGACATGCTATAGTGTGACTTTTTGTCATATTTTAGACGACATACTATAAATATGACTTCCGTTTAAATTATTTCAGGCAACACAACAGTGCAGTTGTCAGCGTTGTCGTCTTACAGTCTAAAGGTCCGTGGTTCGATCCCCGCCTGGGACTTTCTATGTGGAATTTGCATGTTCCTGCATAGTAATAAGTAAATTTAAATATGTCATCCAAAATTTGGATGACTAACTTATGCATGTTATCATGCATATAGTCCATGATGTAAAACAAACATCATGTAGTCGTAATTGTGACAAAGTCACACTCCAAGCAAGAACATGCAATCCTCCACAGACAGAGTTCCAAGCCCCTGATCGAACCCAGTACTTCCTGACTGTGAGATGACAACGCTAGCAACTGCAAAGTTGTGCTGCCTCTATTGCATGTTCGTCTGACTTATATTACTTATATGACTTTTAAACATTTTCTTGAAGAAATCACGGTGGTGCAGTGGTTAGTGTTGTTGACTCCCAGTCAGAAGGTTGCAGGTTCAATTCTTGCCCTTGCCGGTGGTTTTCATCTAGGATGTTAATGTCATCCTTTCCCGGGAGAGTCTCGAACCTGGAACCTTCTGAATGAGAGGCAACAGCACCAACCACTGTACCGTTGAACTCTCTTCCTTAACATGTTTAAAAGTTATATAAGTCAGACAAGCATGCAAGAAAGTCTTCAAAACTGTGGAAATTCCAAGCCAGCGTTGTCATCTCACAATCAGGAGCTTCTGGGTTCGATAGGGGGTCTGGAACATCGTGTGGAGGATTGCATGTTCTTGCTTGAATGTAATGTTTTACATTATGGACAACATGCATAAGTTAGTCATCCATGTTATGGATGACAAACTTTACTTTCTGGTCATTAGTTTAGCAGGAACAAGGAATTCATGTGGAACGTCACAGGCAGGAGTTGAACTCAGTACCTTTCAACTGAGAGGCAACACCTCTAACAGCTGCACCACTGTGTTAGCCTCAATAACTTGAACGGAAGTCATACTATAGCATGTCATCCGAAATATGACTAAAAAGTCATACTATAGCATGTCGTCTAAAATATGATCAAAAAGTCATACTATAGCATGTCGTCTAAAATATCAAAAAGTCATACTATAGCATGTCGTCTAAAATATGATCAAAAAGTCATACTATAGCATGTCGTCTAAAATATGACCAAAAAGTCATACTATAGCATGTCGTCTAAAATATGATCAAAAAGTCATACTATAGCATGTCGTCTAAAATATGATCAAAAAGTCATACTATAGCATGTCGTCTAAAATATGAGTCATACTATAGCATGTCGTCTAAAATATGATCAAAAAGTCATACTATAGCATGTCGTCTAAAATATGATCAAAAAGTCATACTATAGCATGTCGTCTAAAATATGATCAAAAAGTCATACTATAGCATGTCGTCTAAAATATGATCAAAAAGTCATACTATAGCATGTCGTCTAAAATATGATCAAAAAGTCATACTATAGCATGTCGTCTAAAATATGATCAAAAAGTCATACTATAGCATGTCGTCTAAAATATGATCAAAAAGTCATACTATAGCATGTCGTCTAAATATATGATCAAAAAGTCATACTATAGCATGTCGTCTAAAATATGATCAAAAAGTCATACTATAGCATGTCGTCTAAAATATGATCAAAAAGTCATACTATAGCATGTCGTCTAAAATATGATCAAAAAGTCATACTATAGCATGTCGTCTAAAATATGATCAAAAAGTCATACTATAGCATGTCGTCTAAAATATGATCAAAAAGTCATACTATAGCATGTCGTCTAAAATATGATCAAAAAGTCATACTATAGCATGTCGTCTAAAATATGATCAAAAAGTCATACTATAGCATGTCGTCTAAAATATGATCAAAAAGTCATACTATAGCATGTCGTCTAAAATATGATCAAAAAGTCATACTATAGCATGTCGTCTAAAATATGATCAAAAAGTCATACTATAGCATGTCGTCTAAAATATGATCAAAAAGTCATACTATAGCATGTCGTCTAAAATATGATCAAAAAGTCATACTATAGCATGTCGTCTAAAATATGATCAAAAAGTCATACTATAGCATGTCGTCTAAAATATGATCAAAAAAAAAAAGTCATACTATAGCATGTCGTCTAAAATATGATCAAAAAGTCATACTATAGCATGTCGTCTAAAATATGATCAAAAAGTCATACTATAGCATGTCGTCTAAAATATGATCAAAAAGTCATACTATAGCATGTCGTCTAAAATATGATCAAAAAGTCAAAAAGTCATACTATAGCATATGCATGTCGTCTAAAATATGATCAAAAAGTCATACTATAGCATGTCGTCTAAAATATGATCAAAAAGTCATACTATAGCATGTCGTCTAAAATATGATCAAAAAGTCATACTATAGCATGTCGTCTAAAATATGATCAAAAAGTCATACTATAGCATGTCGTCTAAAATATGATCAAAAAGTCATACTATAGCATGTCGTCTAAAATATGATCAAAAAGTCATACTATAGCATGTCGTCTAAAATATGATCAAAAAGTCATACTATAGCATGTCTCTAAAATATGATCAAAAAGTCATACTATAGCATGTCGTCTAAAATATGATCAAAAAGTCATACTATAGCATGTCGTCTAAAATATGATCAAAAAGTCATACTATAGCATGTCGTCTAAAATATGATCAAAAAGTCATACTATAGCATGTCGTCTAAAATATGATCAAAAAGTCATACTATAGCATGTCGTCTAAAATATGATCAAAAAGTCATACTATAGCATGTCGTCTAAAATATGATCAAAAAGTCATACTATAGCATGTCGTCTAAAATATGATCAAAAAGTCATACTATAGCATGTCGTCTAAAATATGATCAAAAAGTCATACTATAGCATGTCGTCTAAAATATGATCAAAAAGTCATACTATAGCATGTCGTCTAAAATATGATCAAAAAGTCATACTATAGCATGTCGTCTAAAATATGATCAAAAAGTCATACTATAGCATGTCGTCTAAAATATGATCAAAAAGTCATACTATAGCATGTCGTCTAAAATATGATCAAAAAGTCATACTATAGCATGTCGTCTAAAATATGATCAAAAAGTCATACTATAGCATGTCGTCTAAAATATGATCAAAAAGTCATACTATAGCATGTCGTCTAAAATATGATCAAAAAGTCATACTATAGCATGTCGTCTAAAATATGATCAAAAAGTCATACTATAGCATGTCGTCTAAAATATGATCAAAAAGTCATACTATAGCATGTCGTCTAAAATATGATCAAAAAGTCATACTATAGCATGTCGTCTAAAATATGATCAAAAAGTCATACTATAGCATGTCGTCTAAAATATGATCAAAAAGTCATACTATAGCATGTCGTCTAAAATATGATCAAAAAGTCATACTATAGCATGTCGTCTAAAATATGATCAAAAAGTCATACTATAGCATGTCGTCTAAAATATGATCAAAAAGTCATACTATAGCATGTCGTCTAAAATATGATCAAAAAGTCATACTATAGCATGTCGTCTAAAATATGATCAAAAAGTCATACTATAGCATGTCGTCTAAAATATGATCAAAAAGTCATACTATAGCATGTCGTCTAAAATATGATCAAAAAGTCATACTATAGCATGTCGTCTAAAATATGATCAAAAAGTCATACTATAGCATGTCGTCTAAAATATGATCAAAAAGTCATACTATAGCATGTCGTCTAAAATATGATCAAAAAGTCATACTATAGCATGTCGTCTAAAATATGATCAAAAAGTCATACTATAGCATGTCGTCTAAAATATGATCAAAAAGTCATACTATAGCATGTCGTCTAAAATATGATCAAAAAGTCATACTATAGCATGTCGTCTAAAATATGATCAAAAAGTCATACTATAGCATGTCGTCTAAAATATGATCAAAAAGTCATACTATAGCATGTCGTCTAAAATATGATCAAAAAGTCATACTATAGCATGTCGTCTAAAATATGATCAAAAAGTCATACTATAGCATGTCGTCTAAAATATGATCAAAAAGTCATACTATAGCATGTCGTCTAAAATATGATCAAAAAGTCATACTATAGCATGTCGTCTAAAATATGACTAAAAAGTCATACTATAGCATGTCGTCCGAAAAATGAAATCTTGACTTTTTGGTCATATTTCGGAGGACACGATATAGTTTTACATTTTGGTCATATTTCGGACGACATGCTATAGTGTGACTTTTTGTCATATTTTAGACGACATACTATAAATATGACTTCCGTTTAAATTATTTCAGGCAACACAACAGTGCAGTTGTCAGCGTTGTCGTCTTACAGTCTAAAGGTCCGTGGTTCGATCCCCGCCTGGGACTTTCTATGTGGAATTTGCATGTTCCTGCATAGTAATAAGTAAATTTAAATATGTCATCCAAAATTTGGATGGCTAACTTATGCATGTTATCATGCATATAGTCCATGATGTAAAACAAACATCATGTAGTCGTAATTGTGACAAAGTCACACTCCAAGCAAGAACATGCAATCCTCCACAGACAGAGTTCCAAGCCCCTGATCGAACCCAGTACTTCCTGACTGTGAGATGACAACGCTAGCAACTGCAAAGTTGTGCTGCCTCTATTGCATGTTCGTCTGACTTATATTACTTATATGACTTTTAAACATTTTCTTGAAGAAAGCACGGTGGTGCAGTGGTTAGTGTTGTTGCCTCCCAGTCAGAAGGTTGCAGGTTCAATTCTTGCCCTTGCCGGTGGTTTTCATCTAGGATGTTAATATCATCCTTTCCCGGGAGAGTCTCGAACCTGGAACCTTCTGAATGGGAGTCAACAGCACCAACCACTGTACCGTAGAACTCTCTTCAGTAACATGTTTAAAAGTTATATAAGTCATATAAGTCAGACAAGCATGCAAGAAAGTCTTCAAAAATGTTGAAGTTCCAAGCCAGCATTATCTTCTCACAATCAGGAGCTTCTGGGTTCGATAGGGGGTCTGGAACTTCGTGTGGAGGATTGCATGTTCTTCCTTGAATGTAATGTTTTACATTATGGACAACATGCATAAGTTAGTCATCCTTATTATGGACAACAAACTTTACTTTCTGGTCATTAGTTTAACAGGAATAAGGAATTCATGTGGAACGTCACAGGGAGGAATTGAACTCGGTACCTTTCAACTGAGAGGCAACACCTCTGACAGCTGCACCACTGTGTTAGCCTCCATAACTTGAACAGAAGTCATACTATAGCATGTCCTCTAAAATATGATCAAAAAGTCATACTATAGCATGTCGTCTAAAATATGATCAAAAAGTCATACTATAGCATGTCGTCTAAAATATGATCAAAAAGTCATACTATAGCATGTCGTCTAAAATATGATCAAAAAGTCATACTATAGCATGTCGTCTAAAATATGATCAAAAAGTCATACTATAGCATGTCGTCTAAAATATGATCAAAAAGTCATACTATAGCATGTCGTCTAAAATATGATCAAAAAGTCATACTATAGCATGTCGTCTAAAATATGATCAAAAAGTCATACTATAGCATGTCGTCTAAAATATGATCAAAAAGTCATACTATAGCATGTCGTCTAAAATATGATCAAAAAGTCATACTATAGCATGTCGTCTAAAATATGATCAAAAAGTCATACTATAGCATGTCGTCTAAAATATGATCAAAAAGTCATACTATAGCATGTCGTCTAAAATATGATCAAAAAGTCATACTATAGCATGTCGTCTAAAATATGATCAAAAAGTCATACTATAGCATGTCGTCTAAAATATGATCAAAAAGTCATACTATAGCATGTCGTCTAAAATATGATCAAAAAGTCATACTATAGCATGTCGTCTAAAATATGATCAAAAAGTCATACTATAGCATGTCGTCTAAAATATGATCAAAAAGTCATACTATAGCATGTCGTCTAAAATATGATCAAAAAGTCATACTATAGCATGTCGTCTAAAATATGATCAAAAAGTCATACTATAGCATGTCGTCTAAAATATGATCAAAAAGTCATACTATAGCATGTCGTCTAAAATATGATCAAAAAGTCATACTATAGCATGTCGTCTAAAATATGATCAAAAAGTCATACTATAGCATGTCGTCTAAAATATGATCAAAAAGTCATACTATAGCATGTCGTCTAAAATATGATCAAAAAGTCATACTATAGCATGTCGTCTAAAATATGATCAAAAAGTCATACTATAGCATGTCGTCTAAAATATGATCAAAAAGTCATACTATAGCATGTCGTCTAAAATATGATCAAAAAGTCATACTATAGCATGTCGTCTAAAATATGATCAAAAAGTCATACTATAGCATGTCGTCTAAAATATGATCAAAAAGTCATACTATAGCATGTCGTCTAAAATATGATCAAAAAGTCATACTATAGCATGTCGTCTAAAATATGATCAAAAAGTCATACTATAGCATGTAAGTCATACTATAGCATGTCGTCTAAAATATGATCAAAAAGTCATACTATAGCATGTCGTCTAAAATATGATCAAAAAGTCATACTATAGCATGTCGTCTAAAATATGATCAAAAAGTCATACTATAGCATGTCGTCTAAAATATGATCAAAAAGTCATACTATAGCATGTCGTCTAAAATATGACCAAAAAGTCATACTATAGCATGTCGTCTAAAATATGATCAAAAAGTCATACTATAGCATGTCGTCTAAAATATGATCAAAAAGTCATACTATAGCATGTCGTCTAAAATATGATCAAAAAGTCATACTATAGCATGTCGTCTAAAATATGATCAAAAAGTCATACTATAGCATGTCGTCTAAAATATGATCAAAAAGTCATACTATAGCATGTCGTCTAAAATATGATCAAAAAGTCATACTATAGCATGTCGTCTAAAATATGACCAAAAAGTCATACTATAGCATGTCGTCTAAAATATGATCAAAAAGTCATACTATAGCATGTCGTCTAAAATATGATCAAAAAGTCATACTATAGCATGTCGTCTAAAATATGATCAAAAAGTCATACTATAGCATGTCGTCTAAAATATGATCAAAAAGTCATACTATAGCATGTCGTCTAAAATATGATCAAAAAGTCATACTATAGCATGTCGTCTAAAATATGATCAAAAAGTCATACTATAGCATGTCGTCTAAAATATGATCAAAAAGTCATACTATAGCATGTCGTCTAAAATATGATCAAAAAGTCATACTA
>NW_027211422.1:0-8012 GCF_029030835.1 Brachyistius frenatus
GAAATTTGTTCGTAAACACTTAGTTTAAGCCGTGGCACTGTAATGCAGTTTTACATTAGGCCTGAAAGTGAGCCTTGAAATGCTGTTTTCTGTGAAATTGTGGACAGAAAGTGGCTTGAAACTACTTTGACCATGTAGTTTATCCCATTTGCCATAGTACTGATGAAGAAATTTGTTCCTAAACACTTAGTTTAAACCGTGGCAATGTAATTCAATTTTATGCTGTATTTGAGCTTCTGTCGCTGAGATAAGGCTGTTTTTTAAATAGCGTGTTTCCTGTGAAATTGTCCACCCAAGGTGGCTTGAAACTACTTTGACCATGTAGTTTATCCCATTTTCCATAGCACTGATGAAGAAATTTGTTCGTAAACACTTAGTTTAAACCGTGGCAATGTAATTCAATTTTATTAGGCTGTATTTGAGCTTGAAATGCTGTTTTCTGCTGAGATTGCAGACAGGCTGTGGCTTGAAACCACTTTGTGGCCATGTAGTTTATCCCATTTTCCATAGTACTGATGAAGAAATTTGTTGAAACTATAAACACTTAGTTTAAACCGTGGCAATGTAATTCAATTTTATGCTGTATTTGAGCTTCTGTCGCTGAGATAAGGCTGTTTTTTAAATAGCGTGTTTCCTGTGAAATTGTCCACCCAAGGTGGCTTGAAACTACTTTGGCCATGTAGTTTATCCCATTTTCCATAGCACTGATTAAGAAATTTGTTCGTAAACACTTAGTTTAAGCCGTGGCACTGTAATGCAGTTTTACATTAGGCCTGAGAAAGTGAGCCTTGAAATGCTGTTTTCTGTGAAATTGCAGACAGAAAGTGGCTTGAAACCACTTTGGGCATGTAGTTTATCCCATTTTCCATAGCACTGATGAAGAAATTTGTTCCTAAACACTTAGTTTAAACCGTGGCAATGTAATGCAGTTTTACATTAGGCCTGAGAAAGTGAGCCTTGAAATGCTGTTTTCTGTGAAATTGCAGACAGAAAGTGGCTTGAAACCACTTTGGGCATGTAGTTTATCCAATTTGCCATAGTACTGATGAAGAAATTTGTTCCTAAACACTTAGTTTAAACCGTGGCAATGTAATTCAATTTTATGCTGTATTTGAGCTTCTGTCGCTGAGATAAGGCTGTTTTTTAAATAGCGTGTTTCCTGTGAAATTGTCCACCCAAGGTGGCTTGAAACTACTTTGACCATGTAGTTTATCCCATTTTCCATAGCACTGATGAAGAAATTTGTTCGTAAACACTTAGTTTAAACCGTGGCAATGTAATTCAATTTTATGCTGTATTTGAGCTTCTGTCGCTGAGATAAGGCTGTTTTTTAAATAGCGTGTTTCCTGTGAAATTGTCCACCCAAGGTGGCTTGAAACTACTTTGGCCATGTAGTTTATCCCATTTTCCATAGCACTGATTAAGAAATTTGTTCGTAAACACTTAGTTTAAGCCGTGGCACTGTAATGCAGTTTTACATTAGGCCTGAGAAAGTGAGCCTTGAAATGCTGTTTTCTGTGAAATTGCAGACAGAAAGTGGCTTGAAACCACTTTGGCCATGTAGTTTATCCCATTTGCCATAGTACTGATGAAGAAATTTGTTCCTAAACACTTAGTTTAAACCGTGACACTGTAATTCAATTTTATGCTGAATTTGAGCTTCTGTCGCTGAGATAAGGCTGTTTTTTAAATAGCGTGTTTCCTGTGATATTGTCCACCCAAGGTGGCTTGAAACTACTTTGGCCATGTAGTTTATCCCATTTTCCATAGCACTGATTAAGAAATTTGTTCGTAAACACTTAGTTTAAGCCGTGGCACTGTAATGCAGTTTTACATTAGGCCTGAGAAAGTGAGCCTTGAAATGCTGTTTTCTGTGAAATTGCAGACAGAAAGTGGCTTGAAACCACTTTGGCCATGTAGTTTATCCCATTTGCCATAGTACTGATGAAGAAATTTGTTCCTAAACATTTAGTTTAAACCGTGGCAATGTAATTTAATTTTATGCTGTATTTGAGCTTCTGTCGCTGAGATAAGGCTGTTTTTTAAATAGCGTGTTTCCTGTGAAATTGTCCACCCAAGGTGGCTTGAAACTACTTTGACCATGTAGTTTATCCCATTTTCCATAGCACTGATGAAGAAATTTGTTCGTAAACACTTAGTTTAAACCGTGGCAATGTAATGCAGTTTTACATTAGGCCTGAGAAAGTGAGCCTTGAAATGCTGTTTTCTGTGAAATTGCAGACAGAAAGTGGCTTGAAACCACTTTGGCCATGTAGTTTATCCCATTTGCCATAGTACTGATGAAGAAATTTGTTCCTAAACACTTAGTTTAAACCGTGGCAATGTAATTCAATTTTATGCTGTATTTGAGCTTCTGTCGCTGAGATAAGGCTGTTTTTTAAATAGCGTGTTTCCTGTGAAATTGTCCACCCAAGGTGGCTTGAAACTACTTTGACCATGTAGTTTATCCCATTTTCCATAGCACTGATGAAGAAATTTGTTCGTAAACACTTAGTTTAAACCGTGGCAATGTAATGCAGTTTTATGCTGTATTTGAGGCCTGAGATAAGGCTGTTTTTTTTTTAAATAGCGTGTTTCCTGTGAAATTGTCCACCCAAGGTGGCTTGAAACTACTTTGGCCATGTAGTTTATCCCATTTTCCATAGCACTGATTAAGAAATTTGTTCGTAAACACTTAGTTTAAGCCGTGGCACTGTAATTCAATTTTTTACATTAGGCCTGAGAAAGTGAGCCTTGAAATGCTGTTTTCTGTGAAATTGCAGACAGAAAGTGGCTTGAAACCACTTTGGCCATGTAGTTTATCCCATTTGCCATAGTACTGATGAAGAAATTTGTTCCTAAACACTTAGTTTAAACCGTGGCAATGTAATGCAATTTTATGCTGTATTTGAGCTTCTGTCGCTGAGATAAGGCTGTTTTTTAAATGCTGTTTTCTGTGAAATTGCAGACAGAAAGTGGCTTGAAACCACTTTGGCCATGTAGTTTATCCCATTTGCCATAGTACTGATGAAGAAATTTGTTCCTAAACACTTAGTTTAAACCGTGGCAATGTAATTCAATTTTATGCTGTATTTGAGCTTCTGTCGCTGAGATAAGGCTGTTTTTTAAATAGCGTGTTTCCTGTGAAATTGTCCACCCAAGGTGGCTTGAAACTACTTTGACCATGTAGTTTATCCCATTTTCCATAGCACTGATGAAGAAATTTGTTCGTAAACACTTAGTTTAAACCGTGGCAATGTAATTCAATTTTATGCTGTATTTGAGCTTCTGTCGCTGAGATAAGGCTGTTTTTTAAATAGCGTGTTTCCTGTGAAATTGTCCACCCAAGGTGGCTTGAAACTACTTTGGCCATGTAGTTTATCCCATTTTCCATAGCACTGATTAAGAAATTTGTTCGTAAACACTTAGTTTAAGCCGTGGCACTGTAATGCAGTTTTACATTAGGCCTGAGAAAGTGAGCCTTGAAATGCTGTTTTCTGTGAAATTGCAGACAGAAAGTGGCTTGAAACCACTTTGGCCATGTAGTTTATCCCATTTGCCATAGTACTGATGAAGAAATTTGTTCCTAAACACTTAGTTTAAACCGTGGCAATGTAATGCAGTTTTACATTAGGCCTGAGAAAGTGAGCCTTGAAATGCTGTTTTCTGTGAAATTGCAGACAGAAAGTGGCTTGAAACCACTTTGGGCATGTAGTTTATCCAATTTGCCATAGTACTGATGAAGAAATTTGTTCCTAAACACTTAGTTTAAACCGTGGCAATGTAATTCAATTTTATGCTGTATTTGAGCTTCTGTCGCTGAGATAAGGCTGTTTTTTAAATAGCGTGTTTCCTGTGAAATTGTCCACCCAAGGTGGCTTGAAACTACTTTGACCATGTAGTTTATCCCATTTTCCATAGCACTGATGAAGAAATTTGTTCGTAAACACTTAGTTTAAACCGTGGCAATGTAATTCAATTTTATGCTGTATTTGAGCTTCTGTCGCTGAGATAAGGCTGTTTTTTAAATAGCGTGTTTCCTGTGAAATTGTCCACCCAAGGTGGCTTGAAACTACTTTGGCCATGTAGTTTATCCCATTTTCCATAGCACTGATTAAGAAATTTGTTCGTAAACACTTAGTTTAAGCCGTGGCACTGTAATGCAGTTTTACATTAGGCCTGAGAAAGTGAGCCTTGAAATGCTGTTTTCTGTGAAATTGCAGACAGAAAGTGGCTTGAAACCACTTTGGCCATGTAGTTTATCCCATTTGCCATAGTACTGATGAAGAAATTTGTTCCTAAACACTTAGTTTAAACCGTGACACTGTAATTCAATTTTATGCTGAATTTGAGCTTCTGTCGCTGAGATAAGGCTGTTTTTTAAATAGCGTGTTTCCTGTGATATTGTCCACCCAAGGTGGCTTGAAACTACTTTGGCCATGTAGTTTATCCCATTTTCCATAGCACTGATTAAGAAATTTGTTCGTAAACACTTAGTTTAAGCCGTGGCACTGTAATGCAGTTTTACATTAGGCCTGAGAAAGTGAGCCTTGAAATGCTGTTTTCTGTGAAATTGCAGACAGAAAGTGGCTTGAAACCACTTTGGCCATGTAGTTTATCCCATTTGCCATAGTACTGATGAAGAAATTTGTTCCTAAACATTTAGTTTAAACCGTGGCAATGTAATTTAATTTTTGCTGTATTGAGCTTCTGTCGCTGAGATAAGGCTGTTTTATGTTTCCTGTGAAATTTCCACCCAAGGTGGCTTGAAACTACTTTGACCATGTAGTTTATATTTTCCAGGCACTGATGAAGAAATTTGTTTAAATAGTTTAAACCGTGGCAATGTAATTCCTGTGAGACAACACACACACACACACAATAGCACACACACACACAAATTGTCCAAGGTGGCTTGAAACTACTTTGACCATGTAGTTTATCCCATTTTCCATAGCACTGATGAAGAAATTTGTTCGTAAACACTTAGTTTAAACCGTGGCAATGTAATTCAATTTTATGCTGTATTTGAGCTTCTGTCGCTGAGATAAGGCTGTTTTTTAAATAGCGTGTTTCCTGTGAAATTGTCCACCCAAGGTGGCTTGAAACTACTTTGGCCATGTAGTTTATCCCATTTTCCATAGCACTGATTAAGAAATTTGTTCGTAAACACTTAGTTTAAGCCGTGGCACTGTAATGCAGTTTTACATTAGGCCTGAGAAAGTGAGCCTTGAAATGCTGTTTTCTGTGAAATTGCAGACAGAAAGTGGCTTGAAACCACTTTGGCCATGTAGTTTATCCCATTTGCCATAGTACTGATGAAGAAATTTGTTCCTAAACACTTAGTTTAAACCGTGGCAATGTAATGCAGTTTTACATTAGGCCTGAGAAAGTGAGCCTTGAAATGCTGTTTTCTGTGAAATTGCAGACAGAAAGTGGCTTGAAACCACTTTGGGCATGTAGTTTATCCCATTTTCCATAGCACTGATGAAGAAATTTGTTCGTAAACACTTAGTTTAAACCGTGGCAATGTAATTCAATTTTATGCTGTATTTGAGCTTCTGTCGCTGAGATAAGGCTGTTTTTTAAATAGCGTGTTTCCTGTGAAATTGTCCACCCAAGGTGGCTTGAAACTACTTTGGCCATGTAGTTTATCCCATTTTCCATAGCACTGATTAAGAAATTTGTTCGTAAACACTTAGTTTAAGCCGTGGCACTGTAATGCAGTTTTACATTAGGCCTGAGAAAGTGAGCCTTGAAATGCTGTTTTCTGTGAAATTGCAGACAGAAAGTGGCTTGAAACCACTTTGGCCATGTAGTTTATCCCATTTGCCATAGTACTGATGAAGAAATTTGTTCGTAAACACTTAGTTTAAACCGTGGCAATGTAATGCAGTTTTACATTAGGCCTGAGAAAGTGAGCCTTGAAATGCTGTTTTCTGTGAAATTGCAGACAGAAAGTGGCTTGAAACCACTTTGGCCATGTAGTTTATCCCATTTGCCATAGTACTGATGAAGAAATTTGTTCCTAAACACTTAGTTTAAACCGTGGCAATGTAATTCAATTTTATGCTGTATTTGAGCTTCTGTCGCTGAGATAAGGCTGTTTTTTAAATAGCGTGTTTCCTGTGAAATTGTCCACCCAAGGTGGCTTGAAACTACTTTGGCCATGTAGTTTATCCCATTTTCCATAGCACTGATGAAGAAATTTGTTCGTAAACACTTAGTTTAAGCCGTGGCACTGTAATGTAGTTTTACATTAGGCCTGAGAAAGTGAGCCTTGAAATGCTGTTTTCTGTGAAATTGCAGACAGAAAGTGGCTTGAAACCACTTTGGGCATGTAGTTTATCCAATTTGCCATAGTACTGATGAAGAAATTTGTTCCTAAACACTTAGTTTAAACCGTGGCAATGTAATTCAATTTTATGCTGTATTTGAGCTTCTGTCGCTGAGATAAGGCTGTTTTTTAAATAGCGTGTTTCCTGTGAAATTGTCCACCCAAGGTGGCTTGAAACTACTTTGACCATGTAGTTTATCCCATTTTCCATAGCACTGATTAAGAAATTTGTTCGTAAACACTTAGTTTAAGCCGTGGCACTGTAATGCAGTTTTACATTAGGCCTGAGAAAGTGAGCCTTGAAATGCTGTTTTCTGTGAAATTGCAGACAGAAAGTGGCTTGAAACCACTTTGGCCATGTAGTTTATCCCATTTGCCATAGTACTGATGAAGAAATTTGTTCCTAAACACTTAGTTTAAACCGTGGCAATGTAATGCAGTTTTACATTAGGCCTGAGAAAGTGAGCCTTGAAATGCTGTTTTCTGTGAAATTGCAGACAGAAAGTGGCTTGAAACCACTTTGGGCATGTAGTTTATCCAATTTGCCATAGTACTGATGAAGAAATTTGTTCCTAAACACTTAGTTTAAACCGTGGCAATGTAATTCAATTTTATGCTGTATTTGAGCTTCTGTCGCTGAGATAAGGCTGTTTTTTAAATAGCGTGTTTCCTGTGAAATTGTCCACCCAAGGTGGCTTGAAACTACTTTGACCATGTAGTTTATCCCATTTTCCATAGCACTGATGAAGAAATTTGTTCGTAAACACTTAGTTTAAACCGTGGCAATGTAATTCAATTTTATGCTGTATTTGAGCTTCTGTCGCTGAGATAAGGCTGTTTTTTAAATAGCGTGTTTCCTGTGAAATTGTCCACCCAAGGTGGCTTGAAACTACTTTGGCCATGTAGTTTATCCCATTTTCCATAGCACTGATTAAGAAATTTGTTCGTAAACACTTAGTTTAAGCCGTGGCACTGTAATGCAGTTTTACATTAGGCCTGAGAAAGTGAGCCTTGAAATGCTGTTTTCTGTGAAATTGCAGACAGAAAGTGGCTTGAAACTACTTTGACCATGTAGTTTATCCCATTTGCCATAGTACTGATGAAGAAATTTGTTCGTAAACACTTAGTTTAAACCGTGACAATGTAATTCAATTTTACTGTATTTGAGCTTCTGTCGCTGAGATAAGGCTGTTTTTTAAATAGCGTGTTTCCTGTGATATTGTCCACCCAAAGTGGCTTGAAACCACTTTGGGCATGTAGTTTATCCCATTTTCCATAGCACTGATGAAGAAATTTGTTCGTAAACACTTAGTTTAAGCCGTGGCACTGTAATTCAATTTTATGCTGTATTTGAGCTTCTGTCGCTGAGATAAGGCTGTTTTTTAAATAGCGTGTTTCCTGTGAAATTGTCCACCCAAGGTGGCTTAAAACTACTTTGACCATGTAGTTTATCCCATTTTCCATAGCACTGATTAAGAAATTTGTTCCTAAACACTTAGTTTAACCACTGATGAAGAAATTTGTTCGTAAACACTTAGTTTAAACCGTGGGCATGTAATTCAATTTATGCTGTATTTGAGCTTCTGTCGCTGAGATAAGGCTGTTTTTTAAATAGCGTGTTTCCTGTGAAATTGTCCACCCAGGTGGCTTGAAACTACTTTGACCATGTAGTTTA
>NW_027211423.1:0-7956 GCF_029030835.1 Brachyistius frenatus
ACACACACACACACACACACACACACACACACACACACACACACACACACACACACACACACACACACACACACACACACACACACACACACACACACACACACACACACACACACACACACACACACACACACACACACACACACACACACACACACACACACTCTCCTCCCCACCAGCATGTTTGATGGGTCGGCCCACAACGGTCGGTTCTCCCACAGAACAAAGACATGCGTTCTGTGTTCCTGGTGGTTCTGAACTGGATATTAATGGTTGTGTGTGTGTTTGGGCCTTCGGTCCAGCGTGTACTCCACCTTCACCCAACGTCAGCTGTTGATTCTAGATAATCAATGGACGGATGGATCTGGCACCTCGCTGTCTAAAAGCAACCTCACTAAACGTATCTAACCCTTTGATCTGTAACTTGTGAAATGAGACAGACCACATGATGCAGAGTGTCGTGCTGAAAAGTTCCACGTGACGATCTGTTAAAGAAGTGGTGTTCCTCCTCCGACCACAGATGACAAGTCTCTGCTGAGGGTTGGACCACAGTACTTAGAGCGAGGTGAGCAGAGTCGGTGTTCCACTCAGGAGGAGACCTCAGAGCAGAATGGCTGCAGTCACACAGATCTTCTTCCTGCTGGTTGCTCTCATCTACAACATTCAAGCTGACCAGATTCTCCAGGTGATGAATCTAGGGTGGTCTTTCAACTTCTATCCACCAAAAGAGAACAACTCCTGCCTGATTTCTAAATTTGTTGGTGAAGATAAGTTTGTCCTGTGGAACACCTCCGACCCCTCGACTGAGAACTCCAGAGTACCTGAAGACTTGAAACAAAGACTTCAAGTTTACACCTGGAATAATGAGACTTCTTATATAATCAACAACTTGATCCAATCAGACTCCGGCCTGTACCAAGAGGAGTGTTGGACTGAGGACAACGTGACACGTGAGACAAACTTCAGCATTGTTGTTTGTGGCAAAATGAATGATGGAAAAACAGTTGAGACGAGTCTTGGAGGAACATTGGAGATAACATGTGATGGAGCAGCTGAAAATCTGACGGTCCAGTGGCTGCAGGACGATCAAGGATCATTGAGAAGAGTTTTTAAGGACAATACGACATCGTTGGTGAACAGTTCACCAGAAACAATCCAAAAGGTGGAAAATACATCAACTCTTCGTGTATCCAACATCAGAGACAATAAGATCTACAAGTGTCTGGTGATGAACCAACAGCAGTGTGTCAGCAGTCAATATGTCTGGTTGATCATGAGACCAGAGACAATCATTCACTCAGTGGAAGAGACAGCAGCGTTGCAGTGTCCTGATGACATCACTGACCAGCCTCCTGATGACATCACTGACCAGCCTCCTGATGACATCACTGACCAGCCTCCTGACCAGCCTCCTGATGACATCACTGACCAGCCTCCTGATGACATCACTAACCAGCCTCCTGACCAGCCTCTTGATGACATCACTGACCAGCCTCCTGATGACATCACTGACCAGCCTCCAGTCTGGAGGTACGATATAACTGATTGGATGAACTTTGACCAAATGAAGGACATTTTCTCCACTAAGAATCGGTACGTTGACCAAAACAACTCACTGGTGTTTTCATCTCTGATGTTGAATCATACAGGTGTGTACAGCTGTGGTGGTGATTACACATTAAAACAGTACGATCTTCTAGTGTGTCCAACATATGACCCACCTGCTGTAGAGCTCTTCTCAGAGGGAGATGAAGTCACTCTCAGATGCAACATTAGTTGGAGAGAGAGTAGGAAGCCTGAATGGTTCATTAAGTCGAAACAAACAGAAGGAAAATTTGTCTCAATTGATGAGATGAAACGTCTGACGAGCAGGTTTAACATTTCTGACTCTAATATGAGCCTGATAATCTCTAATGTCTCAGTAGAAGACACAGGGGAGTATTGGTGTGTAGATGTAGACTGGTTCGATCAGTGTGTTTCAGGATCCAAAACTCTTGTAAAGTTCAGAGAGCCCGTTGTGGTTTCCTCCCCCGTCCATGTAATGAAGTCCTCACTGTTCAGTGTCCTGCTGGTGATGCTTTGTGTTGCTGTGCTCGCTGTGATCCTGAAGACCAGGAGAGGAGAGCAGCCTCCAGCTGACACAGTGGTCGAGTACGAAAACGTTCCAATGCAGGAATCATCTTTATAATGCTTGTGTCTCGTTGCTGTTACAGTGTGTGATATATGTGCATCTTAAAAACAAACAAAAAGCCACATCGACTGTTGTGATGAAAAAAAAGAATCAAATGTAAATATGATTTTATTATTACAAACATTATAGTATTTTGGTTATATTTGTTTTTTAAGTTTTTTTTTTTCCTTCATCTGTGCCCAAAAAATATCTATGAAATGTTTTGTGAAGTACTCGTGATGAATTATATTTTATCCATGAAATATATTTTCAAATTCTTTGTTTTTTTATTCACTGAGTTTCACTTGGATGCGACACCCTTAGTCAGAAATGTGGGTTTATTATTATTAATTAGTCTTAATGTGAAAAGTAAAAACAGACATGAAAAGATGAGTAATAAGTGAAGATAAAGAAACAAATAAATAAAGATATATAAGGTGATGGTGAAGTTGTTGTGGATATCTGCCTGCACTCTGACCACAGGAGGCGGCTCATCTCTTTTGGAATCATATTTTATAAACATTTAAACAATTCTTTCTTTTATCTTTTGACTTTTGTCTTGTTTTATTACACAGATTTTGTTTTGAAATGTAATGAGAATATGATCGTGTTTTTTTTCATTTATATGTGAAATAATTTGTGTTGCTTTTAATGCATAAATCATATTGTTGTTATCTCTCAGTTTTGTTGCTGTTATTTGTACAACCCTGTTTTTAACAGAGTTGGGACGCTGTGTAAAATGTAAATAAAAATGATTGGCAGATCATATAAATCCATATTTCATTGAAAATAAAACAATAACATTTTTCAGCTTCAACATTTGACATGTTGTCTTTTGTCTATGAAAAATATCTTATTATCTTATTTTATATCAATTTCATTGAAGCAACACGTCAAAAAAGAGTCAACAAAACACTGGAAATGGTGGAAAGATCAACAAAATGGCCGCCGATCTACAAACTGCAGACTGTGTGTGAGTGTGTGTGTGTGTGTGTGTGTGTGTGTGTGTGTGTGTGTGTGTGTGTGTGTGTGTGTGTGTGTGTGTGTGTGTGTGTGTGTGTGTGTGTGTGTGTGTGTGTGTGTGTGTGTGTGTGTGTGTGTGTGTGTGTGTGTGTGTGTGTGTGTGTGTGTGTGTGTGTGTGTGTGTGTGTGTGTGTGTGTGTGTGTGTGTGTGTGTGTGTGAGAGGAAATGTCTCTAAAACCACTGAAGTTAACGAGTCTTCAAACACAGATAACAGAGTTGTTGCTAGGGAGGGTTGCTATGTGTGTGTGAGAGAGAATATTACTCAATCAGATATCTAGATTAAGACTTCAACATGGATCATGAACACCAGCCGACACACTTCTCTTAAACTGGTGACTAATATTAACACAACAGTTACTCTGAAATGTTTTAATCTCTGAAATTTAATCTATCGGCTGATTGACGTGTAGAAAAAAAGACGTGGGACCAACGACCGGACCGTAAAGTAGAGACGGCAGCCCGTTGGGTCATTTTCTTGACTGACAGCGGGCCGGTCCAATCACATCTCTGAATCCACCTCAGCCCTCCCCCTCTGTCCTGTTTCTCATGTCAGATGAGGGGGGACACTGGACACGGGAGGAGAGAGACAGGGAGGATGAGGAGGGACAGAGGACAGAGGAGAGAGACAGGGAGGATGAGGAGGAACAGAGGACAGAGGAGAGAGACAGGGAGGATGAGGAGGGACAGAGGACAGAGGAGAGAGACAGGGAGGATGAGGAGGGACAGAGGACAGAGGAGAGAGACAGGGAGGATGAGGAGGGACAGAGGAGAGAGACAGGGAGGATGAGGAGGGACAGAGGACAGAGGAGAGACAGGGAGGATGAGGAGGGACAGAGGACAGAGGAGAGACAGGGAGCCCTGCAACCTGATGAACTCAGGTTTTGGGTCCTGACTGGTCCGGAGGCTTGAAATCTGAAGAAAACACAAAGTATTACTGTCATATTTAATGAATAGTCTCCATCCATCTTGTGTGTTTTAAAATGTCCATGAATGTCGGGCTGGGTAAGAAATCAATATTGTTTTGGTTTCATGAGATGACTCTAGATTTTGTTTCTGTTGATGTGCCATAAGTGTCGTGTTTTCCTGGTTTTAAAGGCTGCATGTCGGTGTCGTGATGTCATTTTCTGAATTGAACAGTTTCTTCTACCTGTTATTGTTTGTCTTCGTCCACATCATCATTATGCCCACATTACTGATGATTACTGATGATGGAAAAATAATGAACTCTTCATACTCGTCAAATGATGCAGAGTGTCGTGCTGAAAAGTTCCACGTGACGATCTGTTAAAGAAGTGGTGTTCCTCCTCCGACCACAGATGACAAGTCTCTGCTGAGGGTTGGACCACAGTACTTAGAGCGAGGTGAGCAGAGTCGGTGTTCCACTCAGGAGGAGACCTCAGAGCAGAATGGCTGCAGTCACACAGATCTTCTTCCTGCTGGTTGCTCTCATCTACAACATTCAAGCTGACCAGATTATCAAGGTGAAAGATCCAGGGAGCGAATGATTAATGATTCTGACATTTACATGTCATAAAATACATGCAGAATTAATGATTCTGGGGGACCAATTTTGACGTGAACTCTCTGCTCATGTCCACAAAGAAATCCCCAACATGTCCTGACCGGTGGAAAAATATTCTGACCCGTCCACAGACCCTCTCGTATTCTTTGAGGTGAAATTAGTTTTTTTCAATGGACTCTGGCGTCTTTGTAGAAAGTGATGTAAGCCTGGATTATCATTTGTTTCAGATGGAATAAATGTCATGCAGCGTTGGACACGTGTTCCAACCTCCAGATGTTTTCTGTATGACATCATCTTAAGGTGTGTGTGTGTGTGTGTGTGTGTGTGTGTGTGTGTGTGTGTGTGTGTGTGTGTGTGTGTGTGTGTGTGTGTGTGTGTGTGTGTTTATGCAGCAGCTGCCAGCTCCACTGAGAATGAGGAGCGCGTGTTTCGCCAGCGGATGCGTCCCAGGAAGCGTCAGGGCGCCGTCCGCCGCAGAGTTCACCAGGTCAACGGACACAAGTTCATGGCCACGTACCTGCGGCAGCCCACCTACTGCTCCCACTGCAGGGACTTCATCTGGTGAGCAACACAAAAACAAAACAAAAGCACACAAAAATCTCTGCGTCAATTTATGAACAGAATTTATAAATAGAAACTGTCAGATTTGGGTCGTTTTATGGACGTTGAGTTTTCTCTGTTGGTTTGTTTCACTTTGAGGCTGCAAAATAAATAAATAAAAGGCGTCCTCCATCTGACGTCATCAGAGCTTTTGTTCAGCAAACATCTAAAGGTGATTTATTCAATTATTCATGTTTAGATTAAATTTTCACTTCAAAGATTGTGCGGACGTCAGAGGACACAAAATAATGGGTCCGATGCCGCTTCGCATCTCGTCTGAAGACGCCCCTTTTTAACTTGTGACGAAAAGAACAAAGAATAATGTGAAATAAAGTGCAAATAGAAAATAAAATGGGAAAAGAAACGCCGGCAGTAAAGAGATGAATGCGGCGACGGTGGAGATGGAAGAACTCGTGTGATTCACACATCCTTCAAAAAAAATCTACAACAAATAAGAGTGACGTCGGTAACACGAGTAAAATACAAGAACTGGTGAATTAGTGGTGAAGAAAAAGTAGTTTTACTGTCCAGCTGCAGAGGGTTTGTTCAACTGTTCGAGGTCCTGAAGTAAAAATGGGACTTTTTCATCCCATTTTGTTGGAAATATTTTGTATTTTATTTGATCGAAGTTGTGTTTTTCTGTCTCTTAGGGGCGTTTTAGGGAAACAAGGTTACCAGTGTCAAGGTAGGAAATCCACACGATGACGGTGAAACACGGAGAAACCTGACACCTTTTAACCTGTGTGTGTGTGTGTGTGTGTGTGTGTGTGTGTGTGTGTGTGTGTGTGTGTGTGTGTGTGTGTGTGTGTGTGTGTGTGTGTGTGTGTGTGTGTGTGTGTGTGTTGTGCATCTACATTGTAGAACAGCAGCGTGACGGAAAATCCGGTAAAAGTGGAATATTTTTGCACGATAAAGATCTCAAAGCTCAAATTGGTGATATTTATAATTCCAATATCAATATTTACGTGTACGTCAGACTGAAGTGACAGATCAAGAATTAACTATGTTTGGAGATGTCGTCATAATCCAAACGTGACCAGCTGCTGTCAACGGTTCGATCTGATAGTGAAGCACTTTGTGACAAACGAGGTCAACGTTTTTTAATCTGTTTTGGTTTTTCTGTCTCGGACAAAAAACAACAACCCGACTTCACATGAATGATTATGTTGCTCCGTCTGCTGGAAGCGAACACTCACCTTAACAATTTCAATAAGTTCCGGTCACAAAGCTGCTTCAAAGGTCTTATATGTTCCTTCTCTTGTGTTTTATTTGCACTTTTAGTCCACACGAGAGGAATTCGATTTTCTGCGTTCTCGTGCGCAGATGTTGTTGCTGCACACGTGAAACTGTTTCTTTACAGGCAAAATTAGATTTATCTGCAAGGTTAGGTGTTTTTATTTGGAGCAATATGAGCTGAAGGGTCACTGCAGTCACTCAGGGGAGTGATGTGACGTCAGAACACGGTGTACCTGGACAGACTGAGCTCAAGGTGAACAGCAATTCACATTTCACACAAAAGGGATTTTCAGCTCAAGTGTGAGAAAATCTGAAAACTGCCTCCAAAATGTCCTACGAATAAGAAGTCTATCAGAGATTTTAGACAATTTAAAGCCGAGTAAAGGCAGTTTTAATGGAGCTTTATGAAATAAAATCAGGGAAATGTTGAAGAGCTGCAGGGATGAATGTGACGGCCTCACATCCAGTCACACTGAAACCTTGAACACTGCTGACCTCTGCTGGTGACTGTGCGTAACGTCATGTTTAAAACAGCAGCTGCAGAAGTCATAAAGTTTGGTCTCACTGCAGCAATAATACACAGATCTAAATAAATATCTATCTATCTATCTATCTATCTATCTATCTATCTATCTATCTATCTATCTATCTATCTATCTATCTATCTATCTATCTATCTATCTATCTATCTATCTATCTATCTATCTATCTATCTATCTATCTATCTATCTATCTATCTATCTATCTATCTATCTATCTATCTATCTATCTATCCATCCATCCATCCATCCATCCATCCATCCATCCATCCATCCATCCATCCATCCATCCATCCAGTTTAAAGAACATGTTGAAGCTCTACAAACAAAGGACAACAGTGAGCTTTTATTGTTTCCCATAAATTAAACTCGGAAACAAACACCCCCCAAAAAAGTTGCTGATGCCGGTTAAAGTTTTCTACCATCTATTGCACACTCGGTGGAAGTTTAAATTATAATTTATAGGTGTACAAAGCACATTTAGGTCTTTTTAACGCAGAAAAAGTGAATAAAAAGCTTTACTTTTGAAGTTTTTTATCGGCTACTTAGAGAAAGAAAAGTGAGCGGAAGATAAGATAACAGAAGTGATTCTACATTATTGGAAGGAAATCTTTCTGTCTTTCACTTTCTCCAACTTGGTTTCTCATTAAGCCGACGAGTCTGCAGAAAGGAATCAATCACAGTCTGAGGAAATCCCCTGGACCCCCCACCCCCCGACCACCCCACCCCTCTCCATCTAAATCAAAGGAACATGGCTTGGCAGCGGGGATGGGCTGGGATCTTACTGTAGTTGTCATCACAACGGTAACCATGGTCACACCAGGACAGTAACATCCCCACGGCTGCAGGGAAAAAGAACATTTTT
>NW_027211424.1:0-7931 GCF_029030835.1 Brachyistius frenatus
GGTCCCTGACCTCACTCTTTAGTAGGTCCCTGACCTCAATCTTTAGTACAGGTCCCTGACCTCACTCTTTAGTACAGGTCCCTGACCTCACTCTTTAGTACAGGTCCCTGACCTCACTCTTTAGTAGGTCCCTGACCTCAATCTTTAGTACAGGTCCCTGACCTCAATCTTTAGTACAGGTCCCTGACCTCACTCTTTAGTAGGTCCCTGACCTCACTCTTTAGTACAGGTCCCTGACCTCACTCTTTAGTACAGGTCCCTGACCTCACTCTTTAGTACAGGTCCCTGACCTCAATCTTTAGTACAGGTCCCTGACCTCACTCTTTAGTACAGGTCCCTGACCTCACTCTTTAGTACAGGTCCCTGACCTCAATCTTTAGTACAGGTCCCTGACCTCACTCTTTAGTACAGGTCCCTGACCTTTAGTACAGGTCCCTGACCTCAATCTTTAGTACAGGTCCCTGACCTCACTCTTTAGTACAGGTCCCTGACCTCACTCTTTAGTACAGGTCCCTGACCTCACTCTTTTAGACCTGCTCTTTAGCAGGTCCCTGACCTACAGGTACAGGTCCCTGACCTCACTCTTTAGTACAGGTCCCTGACCCTTTAGTACAGGTCCCTCACTCTTTAGTACAGGTCCCTGACCTCACTCTTTAGTACAGGTCCCTGACCTCACTCTTTAGTACAGGTCCCTGACCTCACCTCTTTAGTACAGGTCCCTGACCTCACTCTTTAGTACAGGTCCCTGACCTCACTCTTTAGTACAGGTCCCTGACCTCACTCTTTAGTACAGGTCCCTGACCTCACTCTTTAGTACAGGTCCCTGACCTCACTCTTTAGTACAGGTCCCTGACCTCACTCTTTAGTACAGGTCCCTGACCTCACTCTTTAGTACAGGTCCCTGACCTCACTCTTTAGTACAGGTCCCTGACCTCACTCTTTAGTACAGGTCCCTGACCTCACTCTTTAGTACAGGTCCCTGACCTCACTCTTTAGTACAGGTCCCTGACCTCACTCTTTAGTACAGGTCCCTGACCTCACTCTTTAGTACAGGTCCCTGACCTCACTCTTTAGTACAGGTCCCTGACCTCACTCTTTAGTACAGGTCCCTGACCTCACTCTTTAGTACAGGTCCCTGACCTCACTCTTTAGTAGGTCAGGACCTCCTCTTTAGTACAGGTCCCTGACCTCACTCTTTAGTACAGGTCCCTGACCTCACTCTTTAGTACAGGTCCCTGACCTCACTCTTTAGTACAGGTCCCTGACCTCACTCTTTAGTACAGGTCCCTGACCTCACTCTTTAGTACAGGTCCCTGACCTCACTCTTTAGTAGGTCCCTGACCTCACTCTTTAGTACAGGTCCCTGACCACACTCTTTAGGAAAAAAAAATATCTTACCCGGGTGTCCGACGTTTGATGGTGAATCAGCCTTTCTCTAGGATCCCGTCACCCCTCCAGTCAGTCCTGGCCTCACCAATGTCCAAACTGTTTCGACAAAGAAACAGGGCGGAGGTCTTTCCTCAGGAGTCCCAGACTCCCCCGTGCACGGTTTCAGGCTACTTCTTGAGAGAAGAGGGGATGTTGGGATCTGGCTCGAAGGATCAATTATGTTAGAAAAATTACTCAGAAGCTGGATTCAAAATCAAACATATCGGACATTTATTCTTGCAAGAAGGAGCAAATACATGTACACTCAAAGAAGGATGTCCAGCATTGCTCAACGTCTCTCCTCCGTAGGACAACTTTTATACAGTGTGACAAACAGTTGACAGTTACCCCCATTCCCTTTGTATCTGCTTTCATAGTTAATACTGAGTTCAGTTGTAGGTCACAAGATAAGAACACAGGGATGTTGTAAATTAGACGTCGTAAATGAGACACTAGGAACATTCTTGAGCCACAGGCATCATAGATGTAGGAGTCATCAGCTGATTCTGAAGCTCCTCAATGTCACAGAGCTTTATAGTGAGTTTATATTCAGTGTTGAGCCTTCTAGTTACCGAACATACGACCTACCCAGCAGCGAACAGCAGACTAGTGCTGCAGCTAACGATGATCTGAATTACTGCTCAATCTGCAAATTATTTTCACAATTAATAGATTAATAATTTGATCAATTAAACATCCCAATACAAATATCACATCAAAATCTAAAAAGGAGAGACTAGACCTAGACATACAAATAAAACAACCTGACAATGGGGTGGTGGTTCCCATTTTTAAAAAGGGGGACTGGAGAGTGTGATCCAATTATTGGAGTATCAGACTCCTCAGCCTCCAGGGAAAGTTTATGCTTCTTCTAGAAAGGAGGATCGGACCAATTGCCGAAGCTCGGATTCTGGGAGTTTACCCATCCAGTCTACAGGTGGTTGGTGGACTTGGAGAACGCCAATGACGAGCTCCCTTTATTATGAGCCATTCTGTCCCTGTTCGACTGTAGTCAGAGTTGTGTTTGTATTCTCGACACAAAGTCAGTCACGTTTCCAGTGTTAGTCTCCGCCAGGGTTGTCTCTCGACCATTTTGATGAAGAGGGATCTGAGCCTGAAGTGGGAAGCTTTTGCTTAACTGGTCAATGGTTTGGGTAGTGACCGACATGCAAAGGGAGCTGGAAGGAGAGCCGCCGCTCCTTTGCCTCTTAAGGAGTCGGTTGGTTAGTCGGTTCGGGCATCTGATCAGGATGCTTTCTGGACCAGGAACACGCTGGAGGGATTTTATATTTCATCTGATCTGGGAACACCTTGGAGTCCCCCAGTAAGAGCTGGAAAGTATTACTGTGGAGCAAAAAGTCTGGGCTAACCAGCTCCACGTGCTGCCACCACGACCCGACCCCAGATAACCCGAAGAAAATGAATGGATGGAACGGTCCAAAGACCCCAATATAATAATACATAACTCTGCAGAGAACATGGAAGAGGACAGGAGCCGCAACATCAAAGTATACAGGAAAAAAAAGCATGAATAAAGCAAATTCATGCTTTGCAAGTGATCTTCTTTACAATTCCTGATGACCATCTTTTCCACCATGCAAGTAATTCAGTTCATGAAAGCCTAACGTTGATACACACTCCTCTTTAGCATCAATTGAGATAATAGTCTAACTCAAGATTCTAAGTAAATGAAGATAAAATGTTATATTGAATGACACGTAGATAATAAACTCAGATTTAAATCAATTGGGAATTTTAAACTGCGGCTCCCCCGTTGACTTGTATGTGATGACAGCCCGGTCTTGCACGAACCAACATGGCGGACGTGTTGACGTATCACAGGAACTGTTCGAAGTAGCCGATGCGACATTTACGTATGTACGTCTATGATTGTGACCGCAGTGACTCGGCAGAGCCGGCTGGGTCTCACATGTGACCTCAATAACTGGGAAGGTGGTAATGACCACACAAGAGGTTAAAAGCCAGGAACTCCCCTCAAGTGAGTTAGAGTTCAAGAAGCCTTTTGGATGCGAGGGGAGACGTCTTCAAGAAATTCAGGCAGGTCCATTTGCCTTCGGATAACACTTGGACTGAGCTAGATGATGAGAATCTTCACAGACGACATCTAACAAGCCAGAAATTAAATATTAGATATATGTGTCTGGGGACAAGATGATAATACTTCTTTGTGTCTGCAGGATTTAAAAGGACCCTCAGATAATTCCCTCAGGAGCTGGTGGAGACCAAAAACATAGCTGAAAGAGAATGAATAATGGGTTCTGATGGACACAAACATGACTCCAAATGATTGTTAATGTTCTTCTGTAGTTGTTTGAAGAGTGAATAAGCAATTGTTTGCTAACAAGCTCAACACTTAGGAAGTGATGTCATTGTTGTGTTCACAATGTATTTTCCGCTGCCTCCAAGTGACCAAAAACAACAGTACTTGTGCAGGTCATTTAAATAACATCTACCAAGAACGTTTCTTAAGAAACATGTTCTTTATGTATCATATTTGTTGTGTGTATAGATGGTAATAGTTGTTTTAGCTGCAAATTAGCAGGAACAACAAAATCAACAAAGCAAAGGAAATAAACAAGCGTGTTTGGACGTGCATTAGTTTTATTACAAAACAGAAATGAAGAAGAATCAGGTAGTTTAATATGCAGCGAAAAGTGACTTGATTTGTATTTTTCTGTCTGGTCCTCAGTGGTGGAGAGAATCGGGTGAAGAGCAGCCCTGCCAGGCCCAGCGAGTCGGTGTCGTCGCAGCAGAGTCGCAGCAGCACCGACACTGAACCCCTCAGTAGGTGTCTGGGTCCACTGGTCGAAAAGACTAATTCACTGAAGAGTTAAAGCTTGTAGATGCTCTTCTAGAGGTATAATGCTTAACTTGTGTCACTGTTTTGTGCAGAGGATGCTGACTCAGCAGATAAGCAGAAGAAACAGACTCTGAATCCACACGTTGAGCTGCGTGAGTGTTTTTATTTCCCCTCAGAACTTCTTTGACTTGTAACAGTGACCTCAGTTGCAGCTTGAATGTGACTAAAATGACCTAAATGATCGACATAGAGGTGTTCATGGGACCAAAATGTTTGACATGATTCAAAAGGGGTCAGTTAAAAACCCAACTCAAACTGATGTAAAGACACAGAGATCAGAGGACAGAAACACACAGAGATCAGAGGACACAAACACAACAGAGATCATAGGACAGAAATACAACAGATCAGAGGGAAGAAACACAGAGATCAGAGGACAGAAACACAGAGATCAGAGGACAGAAACACAGAGATCAGAGGACAGAAACACAGAGATCAGAGGACAGAAACACAAAGATCAGAGGACAGAAACACAACAGAGATCAATTCAATTCAATTTTATTTATATAGCGCCAAATCACAACACAGGTTATTTCATGCACTTAACACATTAAAGTCCTTACAGCAAGACTTTACAATATTATACAGAGAAACCAACAATTCAACAATTACTACATAAGCTAGGAGGAAAAAACTCCTCTTTAAGGGAGAAAAACCTCCAACAGAGGAAAGAAAAACTCCCTTTAACAGGAAGAAACCTCCGACAGAACCAGGATCAGAGGTGGGTGGAGCATCTGTTAACAGAACCAGGCTCAGAGGTGGGCGGAGCATCTGTTAACAGAACCAGGATCAGAGGGGGGCGGAGCATCTGTGAACAGAACCAGGCTCAGAGGTGGGCGGAGCATCTGTTAACAGAACCAGGCTCAGAGGTGGGGGGAGCATCTGTTAACAGAACCAGGATCAGAGGGGGGCGGACCATCTGTTAACAGAACCGGGCTCAGAGGTGGGCGGCCATCTGCCTCGACCGGTTGGGGTGAGAGGAGAGCAGAGAGAGAAAAGGACAGCATAGAGATAGAAGAGAAGAACTGTTGGTGGAGATGACAAGCGCAGAGCAGAGACATGCAGCTCCATGACGGGACATCTGGAAAAGAAAGAAGAGAAACTACACGAGCGAAGGAACTGAATGGAGACAACAGATAATAAGAAGAAACTATGAGAGAAGAAGATGGTGAGGTATGAGTCAGTTAAAGAGTAGGAGGAAAGAAAAGAAGCTCAGCATGTAACGAGGTCCTCCAGCAGCCTCGGCCTATAACAGCATAGCTAAGGGTTGGTTCAGGTCTACCTGAGCCAGCCCTAACTATAGGCTTTATCAAGAAGGAACGTTTTGAGTCTAATCTTAAAGCTAGAGAGGGTTTCTGCCCCTCCAACACAAACTGGGAGCTGGTTCCACAGGGGAGGAGCCTGAAAACTGAAGCTCCGCCTCCCATTCTACTTCTGGAAACTCTAGGAACCACAAGTAGACCAGCGTACTGAGAGAGAAATGCTCTGCTAGGATTATATAAGATTCTATAAGATCTCTAAGATATGATGGAGCCTGGTCATGTAGAGCTTTGTAAGTCATCAAGAGAATTTTAAATTCTATTCTTGATTTAACAGGAAGCCAGTGAAGAGAAGCTAAAACTGGAGAAATATGATCTCTCTTGTTAAATACTGTCAGTACTCTTGCTGCAGCATTTTGGATCAGCTGCAGGTTTTTAATGAGTAATGTGGACATCCTAACAACAAGGAATTACAATAATCTAGTCTAGAAGTAACAAACACATGAATGAGTTTTTCTGCGTCACGCTGAGGAAGGATTTTCCTGATTTTATTAATATTACGTAGATGAAAGAAGGCAGTTCTGGAGATTTGCTTTATATGGTGTCTAAAGGACAAATCCTCATCAAAGATGACTCCAAGGTTCCTCACAGTTTTGCTGGAGGCCAAGACAACGTCATCTAGAGTAACTAAGTGATTACAGAAAGAGTTTCTGAGGTGTTTAGGACCAAGTACAAGAACTTCTGTTTTGTCTGAATTTAGAAGCAGGAAGTTTTTGGTCATCCAGGCCTTTATGTCTATTAGACAGGCTTCAAGTTTTACTAACTGATTAGTTTCATCTGGTTTTATAGAAAGATATAGCTGAGTGTCATCTGCATAACAATGGAAGTTGATGCAGTGCTTCCTGATGACATCTCCTAATGGAAGCATGTACAAAGTAAAAAGTATTGGGCCTAACACTGAGCCTTGTGGAACTCCATAACTAACTCTTGTTTGTCTGGAAGACTCATTGTTGACATGGACAAACTGGAATCTATCTGATAAGTAGGATTTGAACCAGTCTAATGCAGTTCCTTTAATCCTCATAACATCTTCTAATCTCTGTAATAAGATCGTATGATCAATCGTATCAAAAGCAGCACTGAGGTCCAGAAGAACAAGTACAGAGACGAGTCCATTATCTGAGGCTAATAAAAGGTCGTTAGTAACTTTCACCAGAGCTGTTTCTGTGCTATGATGAACTCTAAAGACTGAAAATCTTCAAACAGATTATTCCTTTGTAAATGATCAAAAAGTTGATTTGCAACAACTTTTTCAAGGATTTTAGAAATAAACATCAGGTTGGAAATTGGTCTGTAGTTTCCTAAAACAGCTGACCAAGAGTCGGCTTTTTAAGTAAAGGTTTAATTACAGCCACTTTAAAAGCCTGCGGTACATAGCCGGTTACAATAGATAGGTTGATCTGATCTAATATGGAAGTATTAATTAAAGGGAAGACTTCCTTAAAAAGTTTAGTTGGGATGAGATCTAACAGACAGCTAGAGGATCCAGATGAAGAAATAATTCTAGTTAACTCAGAGAGCTCAACAGGAGAGAAATGTTCCAAGTTTACATCTGGTCCTACAGTTGCTTTCAGGGCTGCTATGTTTAACATCACATCAGTGATGGTGGCAGGAAGGGTCGGCCCGATTCTCTCCCTGATAGGAAGAATTTGATTAGTAAAGAAGTTAATGAAGTCATTACTGCTGAGAGCTGAAGGAATAGAGGACTCAACAGAACTGTGACTCTTTGTCAGCCTGCTACAGTGATGAAAAGAAACCTGGGTTTGTTCTTGTTGTCCTCTATTAATGATGAATAATACACTGCTCCAAAAAATAAAGGGAACACTTAAACAACTCAATGTAACTCCAAGTCAATCCCACTTCTGTGAAATCAAGCTGTCCAGTTAGGATCAACACTGATTGAGGATCAGTTTCACCTGCTGTTGTACAAATGGAACAAACAGGTGGAAATGAGGCAATCATCAAGACAACCCTATAAAGGAACGGTTCTGCAGGTGGTGACCACAGACCATTTCTCTGTCCTCGTCCTTTCTGGATGATTTTTGTCCCTTTTGCATTTTGCCAGTGTCCTCACCACTAGAGGGAGCATGAGGTGTCTCCAACCCACAGAAGTTGCTCGGGTAGTGCAGCTCATCCAGGATGGCACATCAATGCACGCTGTGGCAAGAAGGTTTGCTGTGTCTGTCAGCACAGTGTCAAGAGCACGGAGGACATACCGGGAGACGGGCCGGTCCACCAGGAGACGTGGAGGGGGCCGTAGGAGGACAACAACCCGGCAGCGGGACCGCTATCTGCTCCTTTGT
>NW_027211426.1:0-7808 GCF_029030835.1 Brachyistius frenatus
TTAAACCACGTGTTTAAAAACAAGTTTCATACTCAGAACTTTGGGAAATGGGACAGAATACATGGGCAAAGTGGTTTCAAGTCACTTTGTGGACAATCTCACAGGAAACACAATGTTTCAAAAACAGCCTTATCTCAGCGAGAGAAGCTCAAAACAGCATAAAACTGCATCACAGCACCACGGCTTAAACCACGTGTTTAAAAACAAGTTTCATACTCAGAACTATGGGAAATGGGATACATACATGAACAAAGTGGTTTCAAGTCACTTAGTGTGGACAATTTCACAGGAAACACAATGTTTCAAAACAGCCTTATCTCAGCGAGAGAAGCTCAAAAACAGCATAAAACTGCATTGGGTACCACAGCTTAAACTAATTTGAACAAATTTCTTCATCAGCAAATGGGATACAGATCACTTTGTGTACATTTCTGAAAACAGCATTTCAAGTCTCACTTTTCTCAGCTAATGACTTCACATCCTGACACCACGGCTTAAACAAGTGTTTACAAACAAGTTTCATACTCAGAACTATGGGAAATGGGATACACTACATGGGCAAAGTGGTTTCAAGTCACTTTGTGTGGACAATCTCACAGGAAACACAATGTTTCAAAAACAGCCTTATCTCAGCGAGAGAAGCTCAAAAACAGCATAAAACTGCATTACAGTGCCACGGCTTAAACCACGTGTTTAAAAACAAGTTTCATACTCAGAACTATGGGAAATGGGATACACTACATGGGCAAAGTGGTTTCAAGTCACTTTGTGTGGACAATTTCACAGGAAACACAATGTTTCAAAAACAGCCTTATCTCAGCGAGAGAAGCTCAAAAACAGCATAAAACTGCATTACAGTGCCACGGCTTAAACTAAGTGTTTACGAACAAATTTCTTCATCAGCAAATAGGATACACTACATGGCCAAGTCACTTTGTGTCTGCAATTACACAGAAAACTGCATTTCAAGTCTCACTTTCTCAGCCTAATGTGAAACTGCATCACAGCAAAACTGTTTAAACTCAGTGTTTAAAAACAAGTTTCATACTCAGAACTTTGGCAAGTGGGATAGAATACATGAACAAAGTGGTTTCAAGTCACTTAGTGTGGACAATCTCTCAGGAAACACAATGTTTCAAAAACAGCCTTATCTCAGCGAGAAAAGCTCAAAAACAGCATAAAACTGCATTACAGTGCCACGGCTTAAACTAAGTGTTTACGAACAAATTTCTTCATCAGCAAATGGGATACAGTCACTTTGTGTCTGCAATTTCACAGAAAACAGCATTTCAAGTCTCACTTTCTCAGCCTAATGTGAAACTGCATCACAGCACCACGGCTTAAACTAAGTGTTTAAAAACAAGTTTCATACTCAGAACTTTGGCAAATGGGATAGAATACATGAACAAAGTGGTTTCAAGTCACTTAGTGTGGACAATCTCACAGGAAACACAATGTTTCAAAAACAGCCTTATCTCAGCGAGAGAAGCTCAAAAACAGCATAAAACTGCATTACAGTGCCACGGCTTAAACCACGTGTTTACAAACAAGTTTCATACTCAGAACTATGGGAAATGGGATACACTACATGGGCAAAGTGGTTTCAAGTCACTTTGTGTGGACAATTTCACAGGAAACACAATGTTTCAAAAACAGCCTTATCTCAGCGAGAGAAGCTCAAAAAAAGCATAAAACTGCATTACAGTGCCACGGCTTAAACTAAGTGTTTACGAACAAATTTCTTCATCAGCAAATAGGATACACTACATGGCCAAGTCACTTTGTGTCTGCAATTACACAGAAAACTGCATTTCAAGTCTCACTTTCTCAGCCTAATGTGAAACTGCATCACAGCAAAACTGTTTAAACTCAGTGTTTAAAAACAAGTTTCATACTCAGAACTTTGGCAAATGGGATAGAATACATGAACAAAGTGGTTTCAAGTCACTTAGTGTGGACAATCTCACAGGAAACACAATGTTTCAAAAACAGCCTTATCTCAGCGAGAGAAGCTCAAAAACAGCATAAAACTGCATTACAGTGCCACGGCTTAAACCACGTGTTTAAAAACAAGTTTCATACTCAGAACTATGGGAAATGGGATACACTACATGGGCAAAGTGGTTTCAAGTCACTTTGTGTGGACAATTTCACAGGAAACACAATGTTTCAAAAACAGCCTTATCTCAGCGAGAGAAGCTCAAAAACAGCATAAAACTGCATTACAGTGCCACGGCTTAAACCACGTGTTTACAAACAAGTTTCATACTCAGAACTATGGGAAATGGGATACACTACATGGGCAAAGTGGTTTCAAGTCACTTTGTGTGGACAATTTCACAGGAAACACAATGTTTCAAAAACAGCCTGTGTTTAAAAACAAGTTTCATACTCAGAACTATGGGAAATGGGATAGAATACATGAACAAAGTGGTTTCAAGTCACTTAGTGTGGACAATCTCACAGGAAACACAATGTTTCAAAAACAGCCTTATCTCAGCGAGAGAAGCTCAAAAACAGCATAAAACTGCATTACAGTGCCACGGCTTAAACCACGTGTTTAAAAACAAGTTTCATACTCAGAACTATGGGAAATGGGATACACTACATGGGCAAAGTGGTTTCAAGTCACTTTGTGTGGACAATTTCACAGGAAACACAATGTTTCAAAAACAGCCTTATCTCAGCGAGAGAAGCTCAAAAACAGCATAAAACTGCATTACAGTGCCACGGCTTAAACTAAGTGTTTACGAACAAATTTCTTCATCAGCAAATGGGATACAGTCACTTTGTGTCTGCAATTTCACAGAAAACAGCATTTCAAGTCTCACTTTCTCAGCCTAATGTGAAACTGCATCACAGCACCACGGCTTAAACTAAGTGTTTAAAAACAAGTTTCATACTCAGAACTTTGGCAAATGGGATAGAATACATGAACAAAGTGGTTTCAAGTCACTTAGTGTGGACAATCTCACAGGAAACACAATGTTTCAAAAACAGCCTTATCTCAGCGAGAGAAGCTCAAAAACAGCATAAAACTGCATTACAGTGCCACGAAACACAATGTTTCAAAAACAGCCTTATCTCAGCGAGAGAAGCTCAAAAACAGCATAAAACTGCATTACAGTGCCACGGCTTAAACCACGTGTTTAAAAACAAGTTTCATACTCAGAACTATGGGAAATGGGATACACTACATGGGCAAAGTGGTTTCAAGTCACTTTGTGTGGACAATTTCACAGGAAACACAATGTTTCAAAAACAGCCTTATCTCAGCGAGAGAAGCTCAAAAACAGCATAAAACTGCATTACAGTGCCACGGCTTAAACTAAGTGTTTACGAACAAATTTCTTCATCAGCAAATGGGATACAGTCACTTTGTGTCTGCAATTTCACAGAAAACAGCATTTCAAGTCTCACTTTCTCAGCCTAATGTGAAACTGCATCACAGCACCACGGCTTAAACTAAGTGTTTAAAAACAAGTTTCATACTCAGAACTTTGGCAAATGGGATAGAATACATGAACAAAGTGGTTTCAAGTCACTTAGTGTGGACAATCTCACAGGAAACACAATGTTTCAAAAACAGCCTTATCTCAGCGAGAGAAGCTCAAAAACAGCATAAAACTGCATTACAGTGCCACGGCTTAAACCACGTGTTTAAAAACAAGTTTCATACTCAGAACTATGGGAAATGGGATACACTACATGGGCAAAGTGGTTTCAAGTCACTTTGTGTGGACAATTTCACAGGAAACACAATGTTTCAAAAACAGCCTTATCTCAGCGAGAGAAGCTCAAAAACAACATAAAACTGCATTACAGTGCCACGGCTTAAACTAAGTGTTTAAAAACAAATTTCTTCATCAGGAAATGGGATACACTACATGGGCAAAGTGGTTTCAAGTGTCTGGACAATTTCACAGGAAACACAATGTTTCAAAACAGCCTTATCTCACTCAAAAATGTGAAACTGCATTGTAAACTAAGTGTTTAAAAACAAGTTTCATACTCAGAACTTTGGCAAATGGGATAGAATACATGGGCAAAGTGGTTTCAAGTCACTTTGTGTGGACAATCTCACAGGAAACACAATGTTTCAAAAACAGCCTTATCTCAGCGAGAGAAGCTCAAAAACAGCATAAAACTGCATTACAGTGCCACGGCTCACTTTGTGTCTGCAATTTCACAGAAAACAGCATTTCAAGTCTCACTTTCTCAGCCTAATGTGAAACTGCATCACAGCACCACGGCTTAAACTAAGTGTTTAAAAACAAGTTTCATACTCAGAACTTTGGCAAATGGGATAGAATACATGAACAAAGTGGTTTCAAGTCACTTAGTGTGGACAATCTCACAGGAAACACAATGTTTCAAAAACAGCCTTATCTCAGCGAGAGAAGCTCAAAAACAGCATAAAACTGCATTACAGTGCCACGGCTTAAACCACGTGTTTAAAAACAAGTTTCATACTCAGAACTATGGGAAATGGGATACACTACATGGGCAAAGTGGTTTCAAGTCACTTTGTGTGGACAATTTCACAGGAAACACAATGTTTCAAAAACAGCCTTATCTCAGCGAGAGAAGCTCAAAAACAGCATAAAACTGCATTACAGTGCCACGGCTTAAACTAAGTGTTTACGAACAAATTTCTTCATCAGCAAATGGGATACAGTCACTTTGTGTCTGCAATTTCACAGAAAACAGCATTTCAAGTCTCACTTTCTCAGCCTAATGTGAAACTGCATCACAGCACCACGGCTTAAACTAAGTGTTTAAAAACAAGTTTCATACTCAGAACTTTGGCAAATGGGATAGAATACATGAACAAAGTGGTTTCAAGTCACTTAGTGTGGACAATCTCACAGGAAACACAATGTTTCAAAAACAGCCTTATCTCAGCGAGAGAAGCTCAAAAACAGCATAAAACTGCATTACAGTGCCACGGCTTAAACTAAGTGTTTACGAACAAATTTCTTCATCAGCAAATGGGATACAGTCACTTTGTGTCTGCAATTTCACAGAAAACAGCATTTCAAGTCTCACTTTCTCAGCCTAATGTGAAACTGCATCACAGCACCACGGCTTAAACTAAGTGTTTAAAAACAAGTTTCATACTCAGAACTTTGGCAAATGGGATAGAATACATGAACAAAGTGGTTTCAAGTCACTTAGTGTGGACAATCTCACAGGAAACACAATGTTTCAAAAACAGCCTTATCTCAGCGAGAGAAGCTCAAAAACAGCATAAAACTGCATTACAGTGCCACGGCTTAAACCACGTGTTTAAAAACAAGTTTCATACTCAGAACTATGGGAAATGGGATACACTACATGGGCAAAGTGGTTTCAAGTCACTTTGTGTGGACAATTTCACAGGAAACACAATGTTTCAAAAACAGCCTTATCTCAGCGAGAGAAGCTCAAAAACAGCATAAAACTGCATTACAGTGCCACGGCTTAAACTAAGTGTTTACGAACAAATTTCTTCATCAGCAAATGGGTTTACAAACAGTCACTTTGTGTCTGCAATTTCACAGAAAACAGCATTTCAAGTCTCACTTTCTCAGCCTAATGTGAAACTGCATCACAGGCTTAAACTAAGTGTTTAAAAACAAGTTTCATACTCAGAACTTTGGCAAATGGGATAGAATACATGAACAAAGTGGTTTCAAGTCACTTTGTGTGGACAATCTCACAGGAAACACAATGTTTCAAAAACAGCCTTATCTCAGCGAGAGAAGCTCAAAAACAGCATAAAACTGCATTACAGTGCCACGGCTTAAACTAAGTGTTTACGAACAAATTTCTTCATCAGCAAATAGGATACACTACATGGCCAAGTCACTTTGTGTCTGCAATTACACAGAAAACTGCATTTCAAGTCTCACTTTCTCAGCCTAATGTGAAACTGCATCACAGCAAAACTGCTTAAACTCAGTGTTTAAAAACAAGTTTCATACTCAGAACTTTGGCAAGTGGGATAGAATACATGAACAAAGTGGTTTCAAGTCACTTAGTGTGGACAATCTCACAGGAAACACAATGTTTCAAAAACAGCCTTATCTCAGCGAGAGAAGCTCAAAAACAGCATAAAACTGCATTACAGTGCCACGGCTTAAACCACGTGTTTACAAACAAGTTTCATACTCAGAACTATGGGAAATGGGATACACTACATGGGCAAAGTGGTTTCAAGTCACTTTGTGTGGACAATTTCACAGGAAACACAATGTTTCAAAAACAGCCTTATCTCAGCGAGAGAAGCTCAAAAACAGCATAAAACTGCATTACAGTGCCACGGCTTAAACCACGTGTTTACAAACAAGTTTCATACTCAGAACTATGGGAAATGGGATACACTACATGGGCAAAGTGGTTTCAAGTCACTTTGTGTGGACAATTTCACAGGAAACACAATGTTTCAAAAACAGCCTTATCTCAGCGAGAGAAGCTCAAAAACAGCATAAAACTGCATTACAGTGCCACGGCTTAAACTAAGTGTTTACGAACAAATTTCTTCATCAGCAAATAGGATACACTACATGGCCAAGTCACTTTGTGTCTGCAATTACACAGAAAACTGCATTTCAAGTCTCACTTTCTCAGCCTAATGTGAAACTGCATCACAGCAAAACTGCTTAAACTCAGTGTTTAAAAACAAGTTTCATACTCAGAACTTTGGCAAGTGGGATAGAATACATGAACAAAGTGGTTTCAAGTCACTTAGTGTGGACAATCTCACAGGAAACACAATGTTTCAAAAACAGCCTTATCTCAGCGAGAGAAGCTCAAAAACAGCATAAAACTGCATTACAGTGCCACGGCTTAAACCACGTGTTTACAAACAAGTTTCATACTCAGAACTATGGGAAATGGGATACACTACATGGGCAAAGTGGTTTCAAGTCACTTTGTGTGGACAATTTCACAGGAAACACAATGTTTCAAAAACAGCCTTATCTCAGCGAGAGAAGCTCAAAAACAGCATAAAACTGCATTACAGTGCCACGGCTTAAACTAAGTGTTTACGAACAAATTTCTTCATCAGCAAATAGGATACACTACATGGCCAAGTCACTTTGTGTCTGCAATTACACAGAAAACTGCATTTCAAGTCTCAAAAAACAAGTTTCATACTCAGAACTTTGGCAAATGGGATAGAATACATGAACAAAGTGGTTTCAAGTCACTTAGTGTGGACAATCTCACAGGAAACACAATGTTTCAAAAACAGCCTTATCTCAGCGAGAGAAGCTCAAAAACAGCATAAAACTGCATTACAGTGCCACGGCTTAAACCACGTGTTTACAAACAAGTTTCATACTCAGAACTATGGGAAATGGGATACACTACATGGGCAAAGTGGTTTCAAGTCACTTTGTGTGGACAATTTCACAGGAAACACAATGTTTCAAAAACAGCCTTATCTCAGCGAGAGAAGCTCACTACATGGCCAAGTCACTTTGTGTCTGCAATTACACAGAAAACTGCATTTCAAGTCTCACTTTCTCAGCCTAATGTGAAACTGCATCACAGCAAAACTGCTTAAACTCAGTGTTTAAAAACAAGTTTCATACTCAGAACTTTGGCAAGTGGGATAGAATACATGAACAAAGTGGTTTCAAGTCACTTAGTGTGGACAATCTCACAGGAAACACAATGTTTCAAAAACAGCCTTATCTCAGCGAGAGAAGCTCAAAAACAGCATAAAACTGCATTACAGTGCCACGGCTTAAACCAAGTGTTTAAAAACAAGTTTCATACTCAGAACTTTGGCAAGTGGGATAGAATACATGGGCAAC
>NW_027211427.1:0-7769 GCF_029030835.1 Brachyistius frenatus
ACTTAGTTTAAGCCGTGGCACTGTAATGCAGTTTTATGCTGTTTTTGAGCTTCTCTCTATAAGGCTGTTTTTGAAACATTGTGTTTCCTGTGAAATTGTCCACACAAAGTGACTTGAAACCACTTTGCCCATGTAGTGTATCCCATTTCCCATAGTTCTGAGTATGAAACTTGTTTTTAAACACGTGGTTTAAGCCGTGGCACTGTAATGCAGTTTTATGCTGTTTTTGAGCTTCTCTCGCTGAGATAAGGCTGTTTTTGAAACATTGTGTTTCCTGTGAGATTGTCCACACTAAGTGACTTGAAACCACTTTGTTCATGTATTCTATCCCATTTGCCAAAGTTCTGAGTATGAAACTTGTTTTTAAACACTTAGTTTAAGCCGTGGTGCTGTGATGCAGTTTCACATTAGGCTGAGAAAGTGAGACTTGAAATGCTGTTTTCTGTGAAATTGCAGACACAAAGTGACTGTATCCCATTTGCTGATGAAGAAATTTGTTCGTAAACACTTAGTTTAAGCCGTGGCACTGTAATGCAGTTTTATGCTGTTTTTGAGCTTCTCTCGCTGAGATAAGGCTGTTTTGAAACATTGTGTTTCCTGTGAAATTGTCCACACAAAGTGACTTGAAACCACTTTGCCCATGTGAGTGTATCCCATTTCCCATAGTTCTGAGTATGAAACTTGTTTTTAAACACGTGGTTTTAAGCCGTGGCACTGTAATGCAGTTTTATGCTGTTTTTGAGCTTCTCTCGCTGAGATAAGGCTGTTTTTGAAACATTGTGTTTCCTGTGAGATTGTTTTTAAACACTTAGTTTAAGCAGTTTTGCTGTGATGCAGTTTCACATTAGGCTGAGAAAGTGAGACTTGAAATGCTGTTTTCTGTGTAATTGCAGACACAAAGTGACTGTATCCCATTTGCTGATGAAGAAATTTGTTCGTAAACACTTAGTTTAAGCCGTGGCACTGTAATGCAGTTTTATGCTGTTTTTGAGCTTCTCTCGCTGAGATAAGGCTGTTTTTGAAACATTGTGTTTCCTGTGAAATTGTCCACACAAAGTGACTTGAAACCACTTTGCCCATGTAGTGTATCCCATTTCCCATAGTTCTGAGTATGAAACTTGTTTGTAAACACGTGGTTTAAGCCGTGGCACTGTAATGCAGTTTTATGCTGTTTTTGAGCTTCTCTCGCTGAGATAAGGCTGTTTTTCAGTTTTGCTGTGATGCAGTTTCACATTAGGCTGAGAAAGTGAGACTTGAAATGCAGTTTTCTGTGTAATTGCAGACACAAAGTGACTTGGCCATGTAGTGTATCCTATTTGCTGATGAAGAAATTTGTTCGTAAACACTTAGTTTAAGCCGTGGCACTGTAATGCAGTTTTATGCTGTTTTTGAGCTTCTCTCGCTGAGATAAGGCTGTTTTTGAAACATTGTGTTTCCTGTGAAATTGTCCACACAAAGTGACTTGAAACCACTTTGCCCATGTAGTGTATCCCATTTCCCATAGTTCTGAGTATGAAACTTGTTTGTAAACACGTGGTTTAAGCCGTGGCACTGTAATGCAGTTTTATGCTGTTTTTGAGCTTCTCTCGCTGAGATAAGGCTGTTTTTGAAACATTGTGTTTCCTGTGAAATTGTCCACACAAAGTGACTTGAAACCACTTTGCCCATGTAGTGTATCCCATTTCCCATAGTTCTGAGTATGAAACTTGTTTGTAAACACGTGGTTTAAGCCGTGGCACTGTAATGCAGTTTTATGCTGTTTTTGAGCTTCTCTCGCTGAGATAAGGCTGTTTTTGAAACATTGTGTTTCCTGTGAGATTGTTAAGTGACTTGAAACCACTTTGTTCATGTAATTATCCCATTTGCCAAGTTCTGAGTATGAAACTTGTTTTTAAACACTGAGTTTAAGCAGTTTTGCTGTGATGCAGTTTCACATTAGGCTGAGAAAGTGAGACTTGAAATGCAGTTTTCTGTGTAATTGCAGACACAAAGTGACTTGGCCATGTAGTGTATCCTATTTGCTGATGAGTATGAAATTTGTTCGTAAACACTTAGTTTAAGCCGTGGCACTGTAATGCAGTTTTATGCTGTTTTTGAGCTTCTCTCGCTGAGATAAGGCTGTTTTTGAAACATTGTGTTTCCTGTGAAATTGTCCACACAAAGTGACTTGAAACCACTTTGCCCATGTAGTGTATCCCATTTCCCATAGTTCTGAGTATGAAACTTGTTTGTAAACACGTGGTTTAAGCCGTGGCACTGTAATGCAGTTTTATGCTGTTTTTGAGCTTCTCTCGCTGAGATAAGGCTGTTTTTGAAACATTGTGTTTCCTGTGAGATTGTCCACACTAAGTGACTTGAAACCACTTTGTTCATGTATTCTATCCCACTTGCCAAAGTTCTGAGTATGAAACTTGTTTTTAAACACTGAGTTTAAGCAGTTTTGCTGTGATGCAGTTTCACATTAGGCTGAGAAAGTGAGACTTGAAATGCAGTTTTCTGTGTAATTGCAGACACAAAGTGACTTGGCCATGTAGTGTATCCTATTTGCTGATGAAGAAATTTGTTCGTAAACACTTAGTTTAAGCCGTGGCACTGTAATGCAGTTTTATGCTGTTTTTGAGCTTCTCTCGCTGAGATAAGGCTGTTTTTGAAACATTGTGTTTCCTGTGAAATTGTCCACACAAAGTGACTTGAAACCACTTTGCCCATGTAGTGTATCCCATTTCCCATAGTTCTGAGTATGAAACTTGTTTGTAAACACGTGGTTTAAGCCGTGGCACTGTAATGCAGTTTTATGCTGTTTTTGAGCTTCTCTCGCTGAGATAAGGCTGTTTTTGAAACATTGTGTTTCCTGTGAAATTGTCCACACAAAGTGACTTGAAACCACTTTGCCCATGTAGTGTATCCCATTTCCCATAGTTCTGAGTATGAAACTTGTTTGTAAACACGTGGTTTAAGCCGTGGCACTGTAATGCAGTTTTATGCTGTTTTTGAGCTTCTCTCGCTGAGATAAGGCTGTTTTTGAAACATTGTGTTTCCTGTGAGATTGTCCACACTAAGTGACTTGAAACCACTTTGTTCATGTATTCTATCCCACTTGCCAAAGTTCTGAGTATGAAACTTGTTTTTAAACACTGAGTTTAAGCAGTTTTGCTGTGATGCAGTTTCACATTAGGCTGAGAAAGTGAGACTTGAAATGCAGTTTTCTGTGTAATTGCAGACACAAAGTGACTTGGCCATGTAGTGTATCCTATTTGCTGATGAAGAAATTTGTTCGTAAACACTTAGTTTAAGCCGTGGCACTGTAATGCAGTTTTATGCTGTTTTTGAGCTTCTCTCGCTGAGATAAGGCTGTTTTTGAAACATTGTGTTTCCTGTGAAATTGTCCACACAAAGTGACTTGAAACCACTTTGCCCATGTAGTGTATCCCATTTCCCATAGTTCTGAGTATGAAACTTGTTTGTAAACACGTGGTTTAAGCCGTGGCACTGTAATGCAGTTTTATGCTGTTTTTGAGCTTCTCTCGCTGAGATAAGGCTGTTTTTGAAACATTGTGTTTCCTGTGAGATTGTCCACACTAAGTGACTTGAAACCACTTTGTTCATGTATTCTATCCCATTTGCCAAAGTTCTGAGTATGAAACTTGTTTTTAAACACTTAGTTTAAGCCGTGGTGCTGTGATGCAGTTTCACATTAGGCTGAGAAAGTGAGACTTGAAATGCTGTTTTCTGTGAAATTGCAGACACAAAGTGACTGTATCCCATTTGCTGATGAAGAAATTTGTTCGTAAACACTTAGTTTAAGCCGTGGCACTGTAATGCAGTTTTATGCTGTTTTTGAGCTTCTCTCGCTGAGATAAGGCTGTTTTTGAAACATTGTGTTTCCTGTGAAATTGTCCACACAAAGTGACTTGAAACCACTTTGCCCATGTAGTGTATCCCATTTCCCATAGTTCTGAGTATGAAACTTGTTTGTAAACACGTGGTTTAAGCCGTGGCACTGTAATGCAGTTTTATGCTGTTTTTGAGCTTCTCTCGCTGAGATAAGGCTGTTTTTGAAACATTGTGTTTCCTGTGAAATTGTCCACACAAAGTGACTTGAAACCACTTTGCCCATGTAGTGTATCCCATTTCCCATAGTTCTGAGTATGAAACTTGTTTGTAAACACGTGGTTTAAGCCGTGGCACTGTAATGCAGTTTTATGCTGTTTTTGAGCTTCTCTCGCTGAGATAAGGCTGTTTTTGAAACATTGTGTTTCCTGTGAGATTGTCCACACTAAGTGACTTGAAACCACTTTGTTCATGTATTCTATCCCACTTGCCAAAGTTCTGAGTATGAAACTTGTTTTTAAACACTGAGTTTAAGCAGTTTTGCTGTGATGCAGTTTCACATTAGGCTGAGAAAGTGAGACTTGAAATGCAGTTTTCTGTGTAATTGCAGACACAAAGTGACTTGGCCATGTAGTGTATCCTATTTGCTGATGAAGAAATTTGTTCGTAAACACTTAGTTTAAGCCGTGGCACTGTAATGCAGTTTTATGCTGTTTTTGAGCTTCTCTCGCTGAGATAAGGCTGTTTTTGAAACATTGTGTTTCCTGTGAGATTGTCCACACTAAGTGACTTGAAACCACTTTGTTCATGTATTCTATCCCATTTGCCAAAGTTCTGAGTATGAAACTTGTTTTTAAACACTGAGTTTAAGCAGTTTTGCTGTGATGCAGTTTCACATTAGGCTGAGAAAGTGAGACTTGAAATGCAGTTTTCTGTGTAATTGCAGACACAAAGTGACTTGGCCATGTAGTGTATCCTATTTGCTGATGAAGAAATTTGTTCGTAAACACTTAGTTTAAGCCGTGGCACTGTAATGCAGTTTTATGCTGTTTTTGAGCTTCTCTCGCTGAGATAAGGCTGTTTTTGAAACATTGTGTTTCCTGTGAAATTGTCCACACAAAGTGACTTGAAACCACTTTGCCCATGTAGTGTATCCCATTTCCCATAGTTCTGAGTATGAAACTTGTTTGTAAACACGTGGTTTAAGCCGTGGCACTGTAATGCAGTTTTATGCTGTTTTTGAGCTTCTCTCGCTGAGATAAGGCTGTTTTTGAAACATTGTGTTTCCTGTGAGATTGTCCACACTAAGTGACTTGAAACCACTTTGTTCATGTATTCTATCCCACTTGCCAAAGTTCTGAGTATGAAACTTGTTTTTAAACACTGAGTTTAAGCAGTTTTGCTGTGATGCAGTTTCACATTAGGCTGAGAAAGTGAGACTTGAAATGCAGTTTTCTGTGTAATTGCAGACACAAAGTGACTTGGCCATGTAGTGTATCCTATTTGCTGATGAAGAAATTTGTTCGTAAACACTTAGTTTAAGCCGTGGCACTGTAATGCAGTTTTATGCTGTTTTTGAGCTTCTCTCGCTGAGATAAGGCTGTTTTTGAAACATTGTGTTTCCTGTGAAATTGTCCACACAAAGTGACTTGAAACCACTTTGCCCATGTAGTGTATCCCATTTCCCATAGTTCTGAGTATGAAACTTGTTTGTAAACACGTGGTTTAAGCCGTGGCACTGTAATGCAGTTTTATGCTGTTTTTGAGCTTCTCTCGCTGAGATAAGGCTGTTTTTGAAACATTGTGTTTCCTGTGAAATTGTCCACACAAAGTGACTTGAAACCACTTTGCCCATGTAGTGTATCCCATTTCCCATAGTTCTGAGTATGAAACTTGTTTGTAAACACGTGGTTTAAGCCGTGGCACTTGCCAAAGTTCTGAAGAAATTTGTTTTTAAACACTTAGTTTAAGCCGTGGCACTGTAATGCAGTTTTATGCTGTTTTTGAGCTTCTCTCGCTGAGATAAGGCTGTTTTTGAAACATTGTGTTTCCTGTGAAATTGTCCACACAAAGTGTCTTGAAACCACTTTGCCCATGTAGTGTATCCCATTTCCCATAGTTCTGAGTATGAAACTTGTTTTTAAACACGTGGTTTAAGCCACTGTAATGCAGTTTGATGCTGTTTCACATCTAGGCTGAGAAAGGCTGACTTGAACATTGTGTTTTCTGTGTAATTGCAGACACAAAGTAGCTTGGCCATATAGTGTATCCTATTTGCTGATGAAGAAATTTGTTCGTAAACACTTAGTATAAGCCGTGGCACTGTAATGCAGTTTTATGCTGTTTTTGAGCTTCTCTCGCTGAGATAAAGGCTGTTTTTGAAACATTGTGTTTCCTGTGAAATTGTCCACACAAAGTGACTTGAAACCACTTTGCCCATGTAGTGTATCCCATTTCCCATAGTTCTGAGTATGAAACTTGTTTGTAAACACGTGGTTTAAGCCGTGGCACTGTAATGCAGTTTTATGCTGTTTTTGAGCTTCTCTCGCTGAGATAAGGCTGTTTTTGAAACATTGTGTTTCCTGTGAGATTGTCCACACTAAGTGACTTGAAACCACTTTGTTCATGTATTCTATCCCATTTGCCAAAGTTCTGAGTATGAAACTTGTTTTTAAACACTTAGTTTAAGCCGTGGTGCTGTGATGCAGTTTCACATTAGGCTGAGAAAGTGAGACTTGAAATGCAGTTTTCTGTGTAATTGCAGACACAAAGTGACTTGGCCATGTAGTGTATCCTATTTGCTGATGAAGAAATTTGTTCGTAAACACTTAGTTTAAGCCGTGGCACTGTAATGCAGTTTTATGCTGTTTTTGAGCTTCTCTCGCTGAGATAAGGCTGTTTTTGAAACATTGTGTTTCCTGTGAAATTGTCCACACAAAGTGACTTGAAACCACTTTGCCCATGTAGTGTATCCCATTTCCCATAGTTCTGAGTATGAAACTTGTTTGTAAACACGTGGTTTAAGCCGTGGCACTGTAATGCAGTTTTATGCTGTTTTTGAGCTTCTCTCGCTGAGATAAGGCTGTTTTTGAAACATTGTGTTTCCTGTGAAATTGTCCACACAAAGTGACTTGAAACCACTTTGCCCATGTAGTGTATCCCATTTCCCATAGTTCTGAGTATGAAACTTGTTTGTAAACACGTGGTTTAAGCCGTGGCACTGTAATGCAGTTTTATGCTGTTTTTGAGCTTCTCTCGCGAGAGATGCTGTTTTTGACAATTGTGTTTCCTGTGAAATTGTCCACACAAAGTGACTTGAAGCCACTTTGTCATGTATTCTATTCCATTTGCCAAGTTCTGAGTGAACTTGTTTTTAAACACGTGGTTTAAGCCGTGGCACTGTAATGCAGTTTTATGCTGTTTTTGAGCTTCTCTCGCTGAGATAAGGCTGTTTTTGAAACATTGTGTTTCCTGTGAGATTGTCACACTAAGTGACTTGAAACCACTTTGTTCATGTATTCTATCCCTTGCCAAGTTCTGAGTATGAAACTTGTTTTTAAACACTTAGTTTAACGTTTTTCTGTATGCAGTTTTATTTTTTTTGGCTGAGAAAGGGTTTTTTAAACAGTTTTCCCGTGAATTGCCACACAAGTGACTTGCCATTTTTTATGTATTTTATTTGCCTTTGAAGAAATTGTTTTTAAACACGGGGTTTTAAACCGTTTTGCTTTTATGCGTTTTTTTTTTGCTGAGAAAGGGGTTTTTTAAACAGTTTTCCTGTGAAAATTTTCCCCAAAAAAACAAACCCCTTTCCATGTAGGGATCCCATTTCCCCGTTTTAAGAAATTGTTTTTAAACATTGGGTTTTAAACCGTGGCACTGTAATGCAGTTTTATGCTGTTTTTGAGCTTCTCTCGCTGAGATAAGGCTGTTTTTGA
>NW_027211428.1:0-7769 GCF_029030835.1 Brachyistius frenatus
GGGGGCCTGGGGGAGGTCGGTAGTCGCCCGGACTGGACGGGTAGACCCCTCCCACGAAAGCAATAATCAGAAGAAGGGAAGGTCTCGGCAAGGGGCCAGCTCGGGCAAGGATGGCGGTTCCCGCCCTCGGACTGGTGTACTATGACATGGAATGTAGACAATTATATACGATTTATATATATGAATTCATTTACAACCAATCTCCCCGTCTTCTCCAATGTGTGAGACGATGTCCCGCCCCTCATGGGCTCTGGGTCCATGGAAGCAACTCATGGAAACGCATTTGCCAGCGAGGAACAGATGGAATGGCAAACCAATGGAAGACCTGATTTGTCTAATTCCTTCTTACCCCTGATCCTAAGAGACAAGAGAGATCGTAAGTTTCATTTTCAGAAATTATCGTAAAATGAAAAAGGAAGGGGGAGGAGCCAAAGAGGAGCTGCTTGTGATCACAGAGTCTAAACGTAACTTTGGTTTCAGGGATCAGTTTCACCAAGGGTTAAGTTCAGAACAGAGAAACAGAAAAGAATAAGAAAGTGAATTGGAGTAAGTGGGCTGCATTGTGGTACTTTATAACCAGAGGGCACTACAGGAGACCTGCAGGAGGGGAAGAGTCAGACAGTGAGAGTGAGGGAAAGATGAGAGAGAAGAAGGGAAAGGTAAAGTAATGATTTATTATTTAAAGAGGAATAGTACTTTTAATAAAGGGGAATTTCACTACAGTATAGATATTGAAACAATAAAATAATTAAAAAGTATAAATATAAAAATAATATATTCAGGACGAAAAAAAAAATTTATATTTAAACATACAAGAAACAAAACAAAGTGTTATTGGTTCAGGGTAATAAGTTTAACCAAGTGACGTTTTTTTCCTACTTTTTTTAAGTGGAAAAAATTTTATTAAATTAGAAAACAAAAAATTGGATGATTCACAAATCGTTAAATTGTGATTATTAGAAATTAAATCGGTTTCGGGCAAATGATAAAAATAAAAGTGACCGGCGTTTCCCCGATTCTCTTTTGGCATATATAAATATAAAAAAACCAGTAGGAAAATAGACCTCAGAATGGGATATTGAATATTGAATAAAATATAGATAGTAGTAGAAGCAATACAACAAGGAAATGACGTACACTAAATAAGTAGGTAGTAGGTATATATATTTATAACCCAAAGAATACATAAAATATAATACATGGACAATAATAAACAATAAATAAAATAAATAATAAAAATATAAAGAAAAAAAAAAAAATTTAATCAGTTACATATTACATTATTAAATATTATGATATACAAAAACCAATAAACGCCAGTAAAGTTTATATTTAGGAAATGTATTATTATAACTAATGAAGAGCCAGGAAATCCAAGTGTTTTTGTAGTTGAGATTTTCCAGAGTGGTTCGAAATTTGAGCGGGAGGAAGACTCTTATCCTTGTGATGTGGGGACGTTCAAGCTGTCCCCAGCAGCCGGAGAAGACGGCACAGATTCAACATGCATAGTTTGACAGCTTCATCTTCCCCCCTTTCCAATAATTTGCATATGCACATCTTAACAACTTGTTAAAAATTAGTTGGTTCACCGGCTTCGTGCTCCCGCAGCCAGGAATCAAACACTGGCCACAAAAGTAAAGCCAGCTCTCACAATTACTGGTTCAGGGTCTTTTGTGGCCGTCTGTCAATGCAAAATTTGAAAATGGAAAAAACCACGGTCGCAGAAACTGGTACTCCCTGGAGGCGCCATGCTATTTGATGTTAATTTTTATGGGAAGGCGAACTTAATTGACCCGGGCTTAGGGCTCTTGCATGGGGCTAGGAACTCCTGGGTGGGTGTGGGAAAAAGGCCATGGAATGGAGAAGACACCTGGTAACGCCCCAGGAAATCCGAGGTTGTGAATGGATTCGTACTGTGTAAACCTCGGGCTTTAATTCTGTTAAGTCCATTAATTAAAAGCTTGTGGGGCAATTGGGTATCTTCTCGTATAAGACTGGAGAACCACAAGAGCTCTCTTTAACAGCCAACAAGAGCCTCGTTCTGGACCGGCTGATCTAAACTGCCTTTAAAACAACTCGGGAATTTTTGTCGTAAATCTCTAAATAAATATTAAGGGGAAACCTGTTTCTTTATTTTCTTAATGTAAAAAAAGAGAAAATCGTACTTTTGTTTACATTTAAACAACTCCCGTTTCCGACCTACGAGGGCACCTGTCACCGCTTAAAAAAAAAAGACGAGAAACATTAAGTCCATAAAAGCCAAAACACAAATTAAAATAAACCCAATTCGTTTAATTGACACTCATGATCTTCAAGATTCATTTCGGGTTTTACGGTATTATGAATCTAACTCCTCGTCAAAACAGACAACGAACCTAAAAACACCAATGAGTAAAACATAAGGGCAAAATGACAGAAGACCACAGGACGAAAGGGGAATCAATCGGAAATATTTCGGACATGTTACTGTAGGTGTTTTGTTTGTCAAAGAATAAACCGTGCGGAAACGAAGACAGACGAATTATAAAAAACCTAGTAGTAAAGACGCAGTAACCCAGGCGAAGGTCCTAATTAATGGGAAAGGCCAAAACCCCACCTTGTTCCGAGCCTTCGGGAGGCCGATTATGTGTCAGCGCTGGGTAACCGCTACTACAGAGAAACGAAAGATGAAAATAATTCGAGGGAGGAAGAGGGCCGGGGAAGGGGCGGCGGTGCGGAAGGTCGCTATCGATCCGCCTCGGATGGACTGGTGTACTATTATGCATATGATGAATGTGTATAATACGATTTTAGACATATTATATATATATGCAATGTTTCCATCCCCCCAACTCCCCAAGTCTTCTGGGCCAATGGGTGATGATGACGATGTCCCGCCCCTCCAACACCGTGGCCGTCTTGGGCCATCGGACCGCCTCGGCCTGGTGTCGATTTCCAATTTCGAAATGCAGATGAACAACCAATAGGAAGACCCGGATTTCTAATTCCTCTTCCTCCTCTCCAGAGACTATATGAGAGAGATCGTAAGTTTACATTTTATGACAATCTTCTCTAAATGACAAATGGACGGGGGGAGCCACAGAGAGGAGACTGGCTTGTGCATCAATCAGACCTTAACAGTTAACATTGGTTTTTACATTTCTTTATCTGACTCTTTATCAAAGCAATTCAACAAGTTCTGAACCATGAGGGTTCAAACCAGAAAGAATGAAGTAAGTGTTAATTTAGTATGCTCTGCATTGTGGATGAGCTGCAGAGGTCAGAGGGCACTAACAGGAGACCTGCCAGGAGGGAGGTACAGGAGTCCAGACGGGAGGGGGTAGGGGGGGGATGTAGAGAAAAGGAAAAGAAAAGGAAAAGGTCCATGACTCCATGAGTAGGTAGGTAGGTATTAGTTACTTAAATCACAGGACATTTATTACAGAGCATTAAGAACAGGAAAGAAAAATAAAGTAAAAAAATTTAATATAAATCAGTATATACATACAGTGTATATACTATCATTTATATGATATAAGATAACAACAAGAAAACAGAAAGTGTTGGGGTGGAGGACCATATTTACCCACATGGCAGTTTTTTTTACACGTTTAATGAAAAGTGAAAATTCAGAGTTTTGATAGAGTTTGCTGAATGAACAAAAGTTGTTGATATTCACAAACTGGTTTAATTCAGAATACAGAGTTTAAAGGGTCAGGAAATAAAAGTAATAAAAGTGATCCGCAGTTTACCTCTATTCCTATTTGTAAAATATAAAAAAAGGAAAGCAAAGTAGGAAAATAAGAAGCTTACTAATTGTTTTCTTGTAACAATAAATGGCAACGGTTGTGCAGCGCAGCGCTAGCGCTTATGCGCACGTTTTTTGAGGAGATATTTTTAATTAAATAAGGTGGAAATCGAGTTTTAATTTAATTCAGGGAAAATTTGACACAATTGATAATACAAAGCAATATAAATAATAGAAAAAAAAAGATTAAATAGTATAAAGAAAAGAATAAGTAAATAAAAAGTATAAAATCCGTCATAACTATATTCAGTTAATCAATAACTATAATATTATATGAAAAACCAAAAGAAATAAAATATATAATTTACATACGTACAGTTATTTATTAGAAAATAAATTATACGCACGCAAAACCGTGCAGTGTTTAGTACTGTGCAGTTTTGGCAAGATTATTCTAAATCTTATGGCAGGGAGCTGGATGATCTTCTTATCCCTGGAAATCGAGCGAGAACTTAGAGAAAGCATCATGACAGAGAGTGGAAAGAGACATATTACCAAATAGCAAAAGTTTGAAATATAAAGCCACCAACTTTTATATACTAGTTTTAGATGATTATGACTGCTCAAACCCTAGCAGTCACAGGATATATATACAATCGTACCCAGAACTCCAGTAATATATGCACTTACATAGATGGTAAAACATCCGTCAACAGTGTTTCACTTGAGGATTTTCCAGATGTTATGTAATGCTTTCAATGACAAGAATGATCCCTGAAGACATGTAGTCGCTTGGAGATTTCTTCATGTGGAAGGGGCCGCTACCTCACAGGTTCGAGGTTGAAGGTTCAAGCGGCAATAGTTACGCTGGCCTCAGCCCTTTTGGTCTGGACTCAGAGCTGCGAGGTGTGGGAGCGGGCTTAACCAGCGTGGAATTGTAGACCGCTGAAACGGCCCCGTCCGCGACCCCATCAGGTAAACTGGCATACAGGTCTGTAAACGTCGAGCTCTAATGCCCTGGAAGTTTCCAGTCTGTTGTCAAGGCTGGCACTCTGAAATCATGAAAAGCTAAAAAGGCCTAGTAGCCCGCTCCATGACGTCCTCCTCTGCAGGCCTGAATCTCTGACTTCTTGGTTGGTCTGCTGATTGAAATGCCTTTTAAAACATCCCTGTGGGTTTTTTTGGTCTGCTCTAATTAAAAATGTGGGGGGAAACTGTGACTTCTATCCATTTGAAAGAGAAAAACGATAGAAAAACTGATGCTGCAGTCTCAAAAGTAAATGCATTAAGGTCTGTGCGAGGGTCGTGTTATCGCTGAAACAAAACATTAGAGAAATCAGTTCATGTAATAAAAGCACATAAATCCTAATAGTGTCGGATAAAACCCTTGTGTAACCCTTACCGATCTCTCAAGATCTCTGTAAGCTCTCTGACACGTTCACTGCGTATCTGAAACTCTTTCAAAAACATCCAACCAGTCGTTAAAAAACGATTATTGATAAAACATCAAGGTGAAACTGTCTCTTCTGCTCATTTTTTACAAGGGAAATCAAGGAGAAAATACTTGTTACTCAAAAAACCGCTGAGTTTTACGACTGCCCAATGACGTAGACCTTAAAGGAAAAAGAAGAAAAAATTACTAAAACACCCGAATGAGTAATACAAAAGTAGAAGACCAATTTTGTTTAATTTGTATCATGATCTTCAAAAGTATTGTATACGATATAGTTTAAATTTAGAATTCGTAGTCGAACAACTCCCCGGAACCGTAAAGGACACGATCATTATAAAATTGTGTCAAAGTGCCAACGGCACGGACCAGCGAATAAATGAATATATGAATAATATTTCTGAGTCAGGTACAACCTGCCGGTCTGCTCCGCAGGCCCCGTCAAAATACAGTCCTCGGGAGCGCACGTCGAGTCCGAAGACACCGAGGGGGGGTAACAGGAGTCCCAGGCCGCTGGAACCCCTCTCCCCCACAGAGAAAGCGAAAAAGACTCGAGGGAAGGTGGGAAGGGCTCGGGGAAGGGGGCGCCTTGTGCGGAAGGTCGCCGGTTCGATCCCGCCCTCGACTGGACTGGTGTACTATGTATGCATATGATGAATGTAGTATAATACATATTTATATACATATGTATATATATATATATGCAATGTTTCCATCTTCTCTGTCCCAACTCTCCCACAGTCTTCTGGGCCAATGGGTGATGATGACGATGTCCCGCCCTCCAATCACCGTGCGCCGTCTTGGGCCATCGGGAAAGCGGCCGCCTCATGAGCGTCCTCACCTGTTCCGAGGCTCCGAGGGCCTGTCCCGGTGGAGGCCGGGCTAACGAGGCGGTCCCAGGCCGCTGGGGTAACCCCCCCTCCCCCACAGAGAAAGCGAAAAAGACTCGAGGGAAGGGGGGAAGGGCTCGGGGAAGGGGGGCGCTGCGGTGCGGAAGGTCGCCGGTTCGATCCCGCCCTCGGACTGGACTGGTGTACTATGTATGCATATGATGAATGTAGTATAATACATATTTATATACATATGTATATATATATATATGCAATGTTTCCATCTTCTCTGTCCCAACTCTCCCACAGTCTTCTGGGCCAATGGGTGATGATGACGATGTCCCGCCCCCTCCAATCACCGTGCGCCGTCTTGGGCCATCGGGAAAGCGGCCGGCCAATGGAAGAGCCGGATTTGTCCCAATTTCGAGAATCAGACTTGGAACAAACCAATAGGAAGACCCGGATTTGTCCTAATTCCTCTCTGCTACGCCCCCTCGTCCTAAGGAGACTATATGAGAGAGATCGTAAGTTTACATTTTCAGATCAATCTTCTCTGTAAAATGACAAATGGAACGGGGGGAGGAGCCACAGAGAGGAGACTGGCTTGTGCATCAATCAGACCTTCTAAACAGTTAAACCTTTGGTTTTTACATTTCATTTATCTGACTCTTTTATCCAAAGCGACTTACAACAAGTTCATTGAACCATGAGGGTTCAAACCAGAACAAGAATCAAGAAAGTGAATGTAGGAGGTTAAAGTGGAGCTGCTGCATTGTGGATGAGCTGCAGAGGTCAGAGGGCACTAACAGGTAGACCTGCCAGGAGGGAGGTACAGGAGTCCAGACAGGGTGGGGGGTGGGGGGGGGGATGAGTGAGAGAGCAAAGGAAGACAGGAAAAGGAAAAGGTCAGATGACTTCTCAGTCTGGATGTAGGTAGGTAGGTATGTAGTTACTTTATTAATCACCAAGGGGACATTTTTCACTACAGCAGCATCTATAGATACAGGAAAGCAATAAAATAACAGTAAAAAAATATTAAATATAAAAATGCACAGTATATACAGTACAGTGTATATACTTATATATATATATATATATATATATATATATATATATATATATATATTTAAACAAACAAGAAACACAGACAACAGTGTTATTGTGGAGTGGAGGACCATTACAGCTTTACCCACATGTGCAGTTTTTTTTTCCACTCACTGTTTTTAATTTAAAAGTGGAAAAATGCCGAGTTTTAATTCAGAGTTTCTGGCGAAAATGAACACAAAGTTGTTGATGATTCACAACACTGCGGTTATAAATTGTAGAAAAATAAAAGAGTTTAAATCGGGTTTCAGGGCAGAAATGAATAAGTAAATAAAAGTGATCCGGGTCGTTTTCCTCCTGACTTCCTTCTAGTTTTGGTGCCAAAACTATAAAATATAAAGGAAGAACGCCAAAGTAGGAAAATAAGGAACGCTTCACGAATTTGCGTGTCTTCTTGTTGTTTTTGTTGTGAAACTGAGACTCTGCTCCGCTCCGCTCTGCTGCAGCGCTGCAGTGGCGCAGCGCGGCCAGCAGAGGGAGATATTGTACATCTAAAATATAGGTAGGTAGGTAGGTATATACTTTATTAATCCCCGAGGGGAAATTTTTTCGCCACAGCAGCATACATACAGGAGCAATAATAGAAACAATAGAATAAAATAATAATAGAATAGAATAATATAATAGAAAAGCAATAAAATAAAAAATATAAAATGCA
>NW_027211429.1:0-7752 GCF_029030835.1 Brachyistius frenatus
ACATCTGCCACTGTAGCCAAAATAAGAGTAATAAGACAAATAAGTACCTGGATCTAGATAAAAGCCTCTAAGTGTAACAATGGATACCAGGCTTCAACATTACAATGAACAAAAACTGGACTGAACAAGATGAAAGAATGACATGATGTGCAATGATGAAAAATCTGAATTTTCTAGGTTAGAAACAGCCTGACTCCTGCACCATCATGTCTGACAGATGCTAGATGTATTACAGATACTAAATGCAATAATTACCCTTTAAAGTAAAATCAAACCTGGCCGACTGTAAAGTATTATTATTACATCATGTGTGGGTTTGTAAATCATTACAGCATGTTTATAACATATTGCCGTTGACTTGAATACAGAAATATTCCCCAGGCTCTCTGAGTTACAGCACCTGGCACTGCATTGTTTTTTCAAGTGCATTTACCACCATTCAACCCGCCCATAATTAGAGACTTAACATCATGGCAGGTCATAGGAGCAGCTGCAGCAGTCAGCTCATCTCTCTGTGCTGCAGGACTGAAAGGCTACAAAGATATTTTTTTACCCACAAACATCTTTCCAACACCGCGTTGAACTTCGGAGAAGACGGCGGGTTTGCAGAGCTGGAGCTAAGCTAAAGGCGGAAAGGGGGAAATATAAACCAGCGGTACCGGCGATCTTAATGGGGAACGTGAGGTCGTTGGCCAACAAGACGGACGAGCTCGGCGCGCTGGTAAAGACCCAGAGGGAATACTGGGAGTGCAGCATCATGTGTTTCACCGAGACATGGCTGCACTCACATTTCCCGGACCACAGCGCGGCCGTACCCGGCTTCAGGACTGTTCGGGTGGACAGAGACGTTGTTCGGAGCGGCAAGAAGAAAGGTGGAGGGATTGCAGTCTATGTGAACGAGAGGTGGTGCAATCCCGACCACGTGTGTGTGAAGGAACGTTTCTGTAGCCCGGACATTGAACTGCTAGCCATGGGGATTATTATTTGCCGATGGAGTTCACGTCCGCCATTGTTATCGCTGGTTACGTTCCTCCATCAGCTGACGCAGAGGCAGCAGTGGACACCATCCACTTCACTGTGGCTAAACTGTAGACTAAGCATCCCGGTGCATTTTTGGCAGTTACTGGAGACTTCAACCACACCAGTCTGGATAAAGTACTGCCAACTTTGCACCAGTATGTAAACTGCCCCACACGGAACAATAAAACTCTGGACTTACTGTATGCTAATGCCATGGATGCATACAGTACTACTGCCCTTCCCCCCCTTGGTAGATCAGACCACAACCTGGTCCTGCTGACTCCCAAGTATGTTCCCGTAGTGCAGAGGCAGCCTGTGACCACCAGGACTGTGAGGAGGTGGACACATGAGGCTAAAGATGCCCTGCAGGACTGCTTTGAGTCCACGGACTGGGATGTGCTGTGTGGTCCACATGGGGAGGACATCAACAGCATGACGGACTGTATCACAGAATACATCAAATTCTGTGAACACACCACCGTACCATCCCGGACTGTAAAATGCTTCCCCAACAATAAACAGTGTACCTGAAAGTTCTTCTTAATCAGAAGAAAGCAGCTTTCAGATCTGGGGACAGGGAGGAGCTCAGGAGAGTGCAGCGCCACCTGAAGGAGAAGCTCAAGGAGTGCAAGGACTCCTACAGGAGGAAGCTGGAGGCCAAACTCCAGCTGAACAACGTGAGGGAGGTGTGGACCGGTATGAAGGAGATTACTGGGTTCAAGGGGACAGAGAGACAACCAGGGGGCTCCCTGGAGAGGTCAAATGAACTAAACTGTTTCTTCAACAGGTTTAGTTCACCATCCTTATCTGTCTCCTCCACACCTCACACCTCCCAAACACCTCTGCTGCCTCCCCTCTGCAATTTGCGTACCAGCCTCATGTGGGAGTGGACGACGCCATCATCTACCTGCTGCAACGAGCTCAGTCTGACCTGGATGGAACCGGTGAATCTGTGAGAATCACTTTCTTTGATTTCTCCAGTGAATTCAACACCATCCAACCACTGCTACTGAGTGAGAAGCGGCGGGTGGTGGGGGTGGACGCATCCACCATCTCCTGGATCAATGACTACCTGACAGGCAGACCACAGTTTGTCCATCTGGGCAGTGTGCTGTCTGATACGGTGGTCAGTGGTACTGGAGCTCCACAGGGGACTGCTCTGTCTCCCTTTCTGTTCACCTTATACACAACTTACTTCCAGTACAACTCAGAGTCCTGCCATCTGCAGAAGTTCTCTGATGACTCTGCAGTGGTTGGGTGTATAAGGGATGGACGGGAGGATGAGTACAGGGCAGTAGTGGAGGACTTTGTGGAGTGGGCGGGAAGGAATCACCTGCTCCTGAACGTGGCCAAGACCAGAGAGATGGTGGTCGACGTCAGGAGGAAGGCGACGGCTCCACAACCGCTGAGAGTTCTGGGAGAGGAGGTGGACATGGTTGAGGAGTACAAGTACCTGGGTGTGTCCATCGACAACAGACTGAAATGGAAGACCAACATCAATGCTGTCTACAAGAAGGGGATGAGTCGACTCTTTTTCTTGAGGAAACTTCGATCCTTCAATGTGTGCAGCGAGATGTTGGAGATGTTCTACCAGTCTGTTGTGGCCAGTGCATTGTACTTCGCTATGGTCTGCTGGGGGAGCAGCATTGGAGCCGGAGACACCAACAGACTTAACAAACTGGTTAAGAAGGCCGGCTCCATCATCGGCTACAAACTGGACAGCCTGGAAAAGGTGGTGGAGAGGAGGACGCTGAACAAACTATTGTCCATATTGGATAATCCTGTCCATCCTCTCCACCACCTGCTGCAGGGACAGCGGAGCACTTTCTCTAAAAGATTCCTCCAGCTCTGCTGTCACAAGGACAGATACAGGAGATCATTCCTGCCAACCGCAATAAGACTGTACAATAACTCACCTCTGACAAAATCCATCACAGTACAATAACACTGTTGACTGCGTTTCTTGGTTTGTTTGTATATTATATATATATATATATATATATATATATATATATATATATATATGTTGACTGTGTTTCTTGGTTTGTTGTATATGATATATATAGATATATAATGTACTGTATATACTGTGCATTTTATATTTTATATTTATATTTTTTACTGCTATTTTATTTTATTGCTTTTCTATTATTATATTATTATATTCTATTCTATTATTTTATTCTATTGTTTCTATTATTGTCTTATTGCTTCTGTATGTATGCTGCTGTAGCGAAAAAAAATTCCCCTCGGGGATTAATAAAGTAAATACCTACCATACCTACCGACCTACCTTCCTACCTTCTTGTCCCCATCCTCTCCTGTCTCTGCTCTCTGTCCACATCCTGTTAGACTTTGCATGAACTCTGTCAACACTTCCAGGACTTGAAGGAATTGTGTTAATAATAATCAGTATCTCTTTTTCATTCATCTGTTTATTTATTGACAGGCGGGTTTTTAATAATCCTCCTGATTTTAAAATGCAAAAAAAAAAAAACACATCGATGGGAAAAGACTGCATATATTGGAGCCTTGCTTTTAAACCATGTTTCTACAAAGTGAACCCCATACAGTAATAGGAAAACTATGTAGTGTAAGGTTAAGAAGATGGTGACATGCTAGTGCCCTAATAATATAAACCATCGGTACCGGTGATTTCAATGGAGAATGTGAGGTCCTTGGCCAATAAGATTAATGAGCTTGGCGCGCTGGTCAAGACCCAGAGAGTACCGTGAGTGCAGCATCATGTTTTTCACTGAGACATGGCTGCACTCACATTTCCCGGACCACAGTGCTGCCGTACCCGGCTTCAGGACCGTTCCCGGCTTCAGGACTGTTTGGGCGGACAGAGACGTTGGACAGAGCGGTAAGAAGAAAGGTGGAGGGATTGCAGTCTATGTGAACGAGAGGTGGTGCAATCCCGACCATGTGTGCGTGAAGGAACGTTTCTGTACCCCGGACATTGAACTTCTAGCCGTGGAAGCACTCTCGGGAGTTCTCGTCCGCCATTGTTATCGCTGTGTACATTCCTCCATCAGCTGATGCAGAGGCAGCAGTAGACACCATCTACTCCACTGTGTCTAAACTGCAGACTCAGCATCCCGGTGCATTTTTGGCAGTTACTGGAGACTTTAACCAGTCTGGATAAAGTACTGCCAACTTTGCACCAGTATGTGAACTGTCCCAAACGGAACAATAAAAACCTGGACCTACTGTATGCTAATGCCATGGATGCATACATTGCTACTGCACCCTTTCCCCCCTTGGTAGGTCAGATCACAACCTGGTCCTGCTGACTCCCAAGTATGTTCCTTTGGTGCAGAGGCAGCCTGTAACCACCAGGACTGTGAGGAGGTGGACACAGGAGGTTAAAGACGCCCTGCAGGACTGCTTTGAGTCCACGGACTGGGATGTGCTGTGTGGACCACATGGGGAGGACATCAACAGCATGACGGACTGTATCACAGATTACATTAAGTTCTGTGAACACACCACCGTACCATCCCGGACTGGACACTGCTTCCCCAACAATAAACCGTGGATCACCAGTGACCTGAAAGTGCTTCTTAATAAGAAGAAAGCAGCTTTCAGATCTGGGGACAGGAACGAGCTCAGGAGAGTTCAGCACGACCTGAAGGAGAAGCTCAGGGAGTGCAAGGACTCCTACAGGAGGAAGCTGGAGGCAAAACTCCAGCAGAACAATGTGAGGGAGGTGTGGACCGGTATGAAGGAGATTACTGGGTTCAAAACGAGAGAGAGACAACCAGAGGGAAACTGGAGAGGTCCAATGAGCTAAACTGTTTCTTCAACAGGTTTAGTTCACCGCCCTCATCTGTCTCCTCCACACACCACACCTCCCAAACACTTCTGCCCCCCCCTGGTGAGCTGCATGTACACAGAGCTCTCAACATCAAACAGCTCTTCCACCATTGACACCATGACCCCCCCTGCCCTCTCTCTCTGTGACGACTGGCCAGCTTAGGAGACAGCTGGAGAGACTCCACCAGCACAAGGCTGAAGGACCTGATAGCCCCGGGGTCCTGAAGACCTGCGCCGTCCAGCTGGCTGAGGTCCTACAACACCTCTTCAACCTGAACCTGAAGCAGGAGGAAGTCCAGGTGCTGTGGAAGATGTCCTGCCTGGTTCCAGTCCCCAAGAAGACGACTCCATCCGGCCTCAACGACTACCGTTCGGTTGCCCTCACATCTCAAGTGATAAAGGTGCTGGAGAGGCTGGTCTTGGCCCACCTGAGACTGCGGGTGAAATCTTCTCTGGACCCTCTGCAATTTGCATACCAGCCTCATGTGGGAGTGGATGATGTCATCATCTACCTGCTGCAACGAGCTCAGTCTCACCTGGATGGAACCTGTGACTCTTTGAGAATCACTTTCTTTGATTTCTCCAGTGCATTTAACACCATCCAACCACTGCTGCTGAGTGAGAAGCTGCGGGTGGTGGGGGTGGACGCGCCCACCGTCTCCTGGATCAATGACTACCTGACAGGGAGACCACAGTTTGTCCGTCTGGGCAGTGTGCTGTCTGATACGGTGGTCAGTGGTACTGGAGCTCCACAGGGGACTGCTCTATCTCCATTTCTGTTCACCTTATACACCACTGACTTCCAGTACAACTCAGAGTCCTGCAATCTGCAGAAGTTCTCTGATGACTCTGCAGTGGTTGGGTGTATAAGGGATGGACGGGAGGATGAGTACAGGGCAGTAGTGGAGGACTTTGTGGAGTGGGCAGGAAGAAATCACCTGCTCCTGAACGTGGCCAGGACCAGAGAGATGGTGGTCGACTTCAGGAGGAAGACGACGGCTCCACAACCGCTGAGAGTTCTGGGAGAGGAGGTGGACATGGTTGAGGAGTACAAGTACCTGGGTGTGTCCATCGACAACAGACTGAACTGGAAGACCAACATCAACGCTGTCTACAAGAAGGGGATGAGTCGACTCTTTTTCTTGAGGAAACTTCGATCCTTCAATGTGTGCAGCAAGATGTTGGAGATGTTCTACCAGTCTGTTGTGGCCAGTGAACTGTACTTCGCTGGGGTCTGCTGGGGGAGCAGCATTGGAGCTGGTGACACCAACAGACTTAACAAACTGGTTAAGAAGGCCGGCTCCATCATCAGCTACAATCTGGATAGTCTGGAAAAGGTGGTGGAGAGGAGGACGCTGAACAAACTATTATCCATATTGGATAATCCTGACCACCCTCTCCACCACCTGCTGCAGGGACAGCGGAGCACTTTCTCCAATAGAATCCTCCAGCTCCGCTGTCACAAGGACAGATACAGGAGATCATTCCTGCCCACCGCTATCAGACTATGCAAAAACTCACCTCTGGCAAAATCCATCACACAACAATAACACCGTTGGTTGTCTGTTTGCTGCTTAAATCTTTGCACGATTGTTTAATATCATTCTATTTTATTGTATATATTGTGCATTTTCATGTTTAATAATTAATATTTTTTACTGTTATTTTTATTTCTTTACCTGTATCTATAATGGTGCTGTAGCCAAAATATTTCCCCTTGTGTGTATAATAAAGTAACTGTCTATCTATATATCTATCTATCTAAAGATAAGTAGAAAAACAACAACACCAAAATAGACAGTTTAACAGTTATGGATTTTATTTCATTTGAAAGGTCAACACAGCAAAAACCCAGGTCTGTAAACGGAGACGTACCAATGAATGGTCTCAAAAGACGGAAGGTCTGATTATTATAAGCTACTGATTATTATTAACACAATTCCTTCAAGTCCTGGAAGTGTTGACAGTGTTCATGCAAAGTCTAACAGGATGTGGTCAGAGAGCAGAGACAGGAGAGAACGGGGACAAGAAGCAGTCCAGGTCCTGAGCTCCTGGCTGAGGTGTTGGAAAGATGTTTGTGGGTAAAAAAAGATCTTTGTAGCCTTTCAGTCCTGCAGCACAGAGAGATGAGCTGACTGCTGCAGCTGCTCCTATGACCTGCCATGATGTTAAGTCTCTAATATGGGCGGGTTGAATGGTGGTAAATGCACTTGAAAAAACAATGCAGTGCCAGGTGCTGTAACTCAGAGAGCCTGGGGAATATTTCTGTATTCAAGTCAACGGCAATATATTATAAACATGCTGTAATGATTTACAAACCCACACATGATGTAGTAATAATACTTTGATGGCCAGGTTTGATTTTACTTTAAAGGGTAATTATTGCATTTAGTATCTGTAATACATCTAGCATCTGTCAGACATGATGGTGCAGGAGTCAGGCTGTTTCTAACCTAGAAAATTCAGATTTTTCATCATTGCACATCATGTCATTCTTTCATCTTGTTCAGTCCAGTTTTTGTTCATTGTAATGTTGAAGCCTGGTATCCATTGTTACACTTAGAGGCTTTTATCTAGATCCAGGTACTTATTTGTCTTATTACTCTTATTTTGGCTACAGTGGCAGATGTGGGAAGGGAAACAAGACTTGTGTTGTTCAGTTTTGGAATTTAGATGGAAGAAGGCTGCTAACAAATGCATCCTCCCAGTTTGATGGTCCATTTAATCTGTAAAAATTCCCATCTTTATCTCAGCTCTACCAATGCAGCTGCCTCTTACAGCACCGAAGTGTTTTGGTGTTTTGGTGATAAATCTTCCCACGTATGCTGTCGGATTGAAACGTTTAAAGTCAGTTTATTATGTTGTGGAAAATAAATCAGTTGGGCCAAAATTCTTCAGGTACATTTCTTTCTT